>NW_020954719.1:4764135-5040320 GCF_900497805.2 Vombatus ursinus | reverse complement strand
ATGGATGGATGGATGGATGGATGGATGGATGGATGGATGGATGGATGAACAAATGAATGACTGTCTCCTTCTCAATTGCCTTTGATCTGTGCTGGACCAAACAGGTTATTCAGGACTTTGCTCCTTATGGCTGACCAAAAAAACTGACGTGGACTCCAGATCCTGGATGTTTGGTGGCTTGCTATTCTGACCCTTCATAGCTCACAAGGTTGTAACTATTGCCAATACATCTTCACCTAAAAGCAGAGATCAAAGCAAAGAACAGAGGCCTGTATTCACAGGTCACATGTCATTCCAACATGTCTCTTACACCAGAACAGCAGCCAGGCATGAAAGACTTATTTTAGCCAATTAGTACATTTTGAATGAGCCCTAGTTCTGGCTCAGCAGCCAGTCAAAAGTCCATCTCTTTGCCATATGGTTAGGGAAGAGATCTGGAGCCAGTTAGAGGATATCTGCTTGTATTCCCCAGCACAACATGTAGACTTGTATCAGTTCTGCATCCTGGGCATGCTCATAAGGACTGGGCTTTGCTAGTCCCCTTTTGTACCTGCATAACTTATCTTGTATAACATCTCTCCCCACCTTTTGTATTCTTACTTCCTTAATGTTAGGATCTATGCTGTTATCTATCTTTATGCCTCTAGTGCCCAGTACGGTGTCCCTGCACAAGATAGGTGCTTAAAAATAGTTGTTGAATTAAATAAAAAACTTTTTTTCCATATACTCCTGACATGGCACAGGTTCACTTAGGCAGGGCAACCACCCCCAACCTACACTCTCAGGTTGAGTTCCTTCAGGAATAACTACTACCTTGGCATCAAGATACCCTGAGGGTACCCATTCCTACTGGTATAGCTCACAGACCCCTCCACTGATGAATTTCCCCTTACCAGGCAGCTAGAAAAACCCATTAAACTCAAAGTAACGACATTTCCTCAAATAACATCATAATAGTAGCTACAAAACATTCCCCCCAAAACGTGGCCAAGATTACACATCTCTTCCTTTCTCTTCTTGTGAAGTCCCCACGAAGCTCCACACCCTGTGCACGGAGTTTCTGCTGCATAGTTTACTCAGCTGGGTTCTCAGGGTCTACTCCCTTCTGGAATTTGACTCTCTTGAGTCCTTCACTGGCTCCCTTCTCCTTGGAGCTACTTGAATGCTGCCTCTGTGTCTGTATCTTCATAAAGTGTTTGTATCTCTGCTCCTTGCTGAATGTGGTGCTGCAAGATGCCCTGGCTTTTGGAGTTAAAGGGGAAAGGAAATGCTTCCCCAGGGCTCTCTATTACCCTCTGGAATAGGCAAAAGAATCTCTTCTGCAAGGTTACTGACTGTTAAAATCTCAAACTCACTCCAGGGCTAGAGCTATTTATGGTCCACCAGAGACGGGGCCAGTTTTTAGCCAGCCAATAACAAAGGCCTCTTCCAATTCAATTAAGAAATTTGTTTGCACTTCATGAAGGAGCTCACTAGGTATGGTCAAATTTTTGCAGTCAGTTTAACAGCTCATTAATCTATCTGTCATCACTGAGGCAGTTAGGTTGGTGAAGTGGCTGGAGCGATGGACCTCGAAACCTGAGTTTAAAATCTGTCTTCAGACATTTATCATCTGTGTGACACTGGGCAAGTCACTTAACTTCCCTGTGCCTCATTTTCCTTATCTGTAAAGTGGGTATGATAATAGCACCTACTTTGAAGGATTGTTGTGAGGATAAAATTAGATAATACTTTAAAGCATTATATAATTAGTGCTAGTGCTAGTAGTAGTAGTAGTAGTAGTAATACCATTACCACTGCTATTTTCATCTGGCTCTCTGTTCATTGGGGGTGGAAAGTAGTTCGGAAAGACAATAAACTAATAGGTCAAAGACCAATTACATATACATACACAAACACTTGTCTCAGTTTCTTCATCTGTAAAATGGGGATAACGATAGCACCTACCTTCCAGAGTGGTTGTGAGGATTTAATGAGACAATAATTGTAGAATGTTTAACATAGTGCCTAGCAAGTAGTATGCATATTTAATGTTAGCCCTCATTTTTGTTGTTGTTGTTGTTGTTATATGTATGTATGCCCTGTGGTCTAGCCTCACTTTCCCAGCCCAACCCCCAAACAAGATACTCTGAATTCACAAGAAACTAGAAGCTTATCCTAAGGTTGCCCCAACCTGTATTTCTTCAGGAAAATCTACAAACAGAGCTTAGGTATGACTCATATCTAAGATTTACCTACATGTGTGTAATGGGATCCTTCTGTATCTGGTCTCCTTGGGGGGAGATGCCTCACCATGGGATCCCTAAGTCAAAAGGTAGAAAGTTCTTCACAAAATTGCTTTCCAGCATGATTCAATCACTTCACGGCTCGTCCAACAGTGCATTAGTGTGCCCACTCCTCCCATAACCCCTTTAAAATAATTATTCCTGCCATTCATCATCTTTGCCAATTTGTTACGGAGGTCAAACTTTAAAGTTGTTTTGCTTTGCTTATCTCTAGTTACTAATGATTTGAAAAAATTCAGATGGCCATTTTATAGCTTACAATTTTTTTTGAGAACCATTATTCATATCCTTTAACTATTCTATTGAAATGTAGCTTTTTGTTTTATGTATTTCTGTTGCTTATATATCTCAGACCCTTATTGGTACACAGCTAACTCTTATTGATCACAGACTAGGAGGTTCTTCTGAGAAGAGTGTCTCCTGACTCTCAGTAAACAAGCATTAGGAGGTAGCCTCAGTCACTGAGGACCAATCAGGAATTCCCTGTGTCCTCCATTCAAGGCCCTAGGTCATGTCTAGCTCCCTGGGAGAGTCCCTTTTCTGACAAAGGTCCAGGTCTTGAACTCCCAACAAGTTGTTTAAGGGCTCAGCAAATTGAGCAGGAGTTCTCCTGATAAGTTTGTCAATGATGTGCTGGAGTCAGCTCTAACTAGCTGGTGAGAACCAATTGTTAAATTTTCAGTATGAGAATTTACAACTTAGAAATCCACAAATGCTACAAAGCAGGGCTTGATTTATTGTTTTGTTGTTTGTCTATACTTAAGAAAGTGATTAATAAAATATTAATAATGCAGATTAAACTTAAGTGTGTCATAAATACATTTTTCTCTGGAAAGCTAGTTGTCAAACATTTATTAGCACACCTCTTCCTTTGCAACACAGAAGATGTATGAAGGTCAGCTGTTTATAATTTGAGAAGTAGATTACTAGGTGTTGTTTGGTTTTTTAATTTAGTTTGGTTTTTTTTTATTGAAAAGTATTTCATGTGAATGTATTAGCATTTTATTCTCCTCAGGTTCACAAGTAAATATTTCTACCAGTCTGTCTTGTTTTATGGAATAGTCAGAAGAGTTGTGTGTAAATTGAATTTTTGTAATTTGAAACCCTTTATGAAGGACTTTTGTGCTGTGATTCCTTTTCTAATTAAAATAGTCCATTTGTAAATTGAATAACCATCCTGTAAGTTATTTGTTTGTGTTCAGAATTTCATTTCAAAGTTTTGCATAAAGTAAGGCATTTTGTTTTCTAGTGAAGTTGTTGTATATGACACTTTCTGGCTTATTTCAATAATTCATCCTCTCATGTTTCCCACTTCTGCCTCTGCCATTTTTCTGCCTTTTTATTCTCTGATGTTTGATAACCATACCACAGTTCTTGAACCTTATATGTAATTGAACTGGGCATTCTTGGTGAGGCTAGAAAGGATAACACTCAGGGGAATGATTTGACATTTTAATTTTATGTCCTTTAGGTCAAGAAGAGCCCAAAGAAATGGAGACAGAAACGGAATGGGAAGAAGAGGCAGCCCCAGACAGCAGTAGGTTTCTTTACTTCCCTGAAAATTTAGAAATCCCAAATCTTTGAATGTTGGTACTAAGGATGTAGACACCTACAGGAAGAGAAGAGGGAGAAAACAAAGGACGAGTGAGAGAATGGAGGGAATTAGGGAGGGAGGTTGTATTATTAGCAATAGCAGTGTCAAGTTTGGATGAAACCAGAATGTGCTGGGTTGGGTCTTCAAAGATATGTCCCTGGCTGGAGTGTTAAGGGGTCCTAAACTCCAGGGATTTGAAATAGAACAAGCCTCAGGCAACTGGGACAGAGACAGAATAAGGATTCTAGGGTCAGATTTAAGGAAGTTTCATGTAGAGTCAAGGAGGCATTCATTGAAAGGGTAAGAGCAGAGGAAAAGTGCATCAGGAAAAAGGAAGTTAGACATCAAGATTGACTTCCTGACTGAGGGGAATGAGCAAAATTAGTCTGATGTTTTTCCTGGAGATCTTTAAGAAGAAATAATTCCCTCTACCCTCTTCTTTCTTGTCTGTCTGAGGTTGTAAGGAGAGGACCAAATGATCTCTAAGTGGGTTCATAAGAAAGTTGACCCCAAAGATAAACTTATTTTTGTTGGGAGAACCTGTATACAACTAACCCTTACCTCCTCATCATTTTAGATCTGTACTTGGCACCTAATTCTTGCCATGGTCGTTGTCATGAAACTTTTGACAAACACCACCCATGCCACTGCAATTCAAAGTGCCAGAGGTTTGGGAACTGCTGTGAAGATTACGAGAGTCTGTGTGCCCATGGTGAGTCCCTCCATGATGACTTCTAATCATACTCTATCCAATAAAAGACGAATGCCAGAGGAGAAAAGTGCTACATTGGACAATAGATATGATCCTACCCAACTCTGCATACACCCAACTTTCAGGGAAACTAATGGTGGAGTCATGCCAAGTGTGGAGTCATTCCACATGCAGATGACTCCTTTTTCCCTTTTTGGTGGTACCCCAGAGAGAATGAGCAGAGAGGTCTGCCTGCTCTGAATTTCTCCCTTTAGCTCTTCCACATTCCACTCTTCATTCTTTCTAGATGGTTTCTCCCGAAGCAGCGATGCCATCACCAAGGAGGAACTCCTGACTATCTCAGAGAAGATCTACAAGGCAGATATCAACAAAGCTCGGAAGGAAGATATTATTCTCAATAGCCAGAACCGTATCTCTCCCTCTGAGACAAATGACCAGGTGGATCGATGCCCTGAGCCGTGAGTCTTCCTCTTTCTCTAGACTTTTTTTTTCTATTTATTTCCCATTCCCATTGCTTTTAAGCCTAACAGAACTTAACTCAGTTCTAGAATCTCCAAGTCTTTCAGCTGAGAAACAGAAGAGTAACAATGAAATAGAAGGGGAAAACATTTTAAGGAAGGTTGTAAGGAATGTAGAGAAAAGGTTTAGGAAAGTAAGATTGTCTTATAGCAAGAGAGATTGAAATTAGATAGATTGCAATTAGAGAGCTCTTCTTGTTGACTTGGATAATGAAGCATAATAGAAGATCACTGAGGCAGTTAGAAAGTAAATACTGGAGAGACATTTTGTCTGGAATGATTGTAGAACCTTCCTGTTGGCAAGGTGAAAGACAGAATGGCCTGAGGTGGGTCCTACTAGCCCCAGGAATCTGGTGAAAAAAGGCATGTAAGAATTAGAACTCAGGTTCTCTTCCCATTTCATCTCTCCCCTCCCTAAGTAACTCCTGCACCAGTCCTTGTGTTGCAGTCTAGGGGTACTGGGAACCCCAAAATGCAAGGGTACAGGGCACAGGTCTGCCTCAAAGAATTTGACCTCTCATGCCTTATTTCAGTCCAAGACAAAGTTTACTGCATCGCCAATAAAAATGGGCCAGACTCCTAGTGAGTCTATGCTATTTGTGATGCCAATACAAGCTGGCCAGATTTTAAGAATCTGAGCATTTGATGAGGATAAAATTGGTACTTTTATACAGAAACATTGTGGGACGATCTGGATGGAATTAAGAAGTGGCAAGTAGCCTGGAATGGGCCAGATGTAGACCATGAGGGCCACAATGAAAGGGCAGTCAAAAGGATTATTGACTGAGATGGCCAGGTGCCTCGGGTGAATGCCAGAGATCTGAGTTCAGGGGCTTTGAGGTCCAGGTCCCAAAGACATACGTAATCTTTTCCTTTTACGGGTCCAGCATGAATCCCATCCCCATCATTTGTCCTTCTTGGCAGTTCCCTTTGCCCCTTAATGGACTGAAGACAGTCTCTGCACCAGAGCAGGGGCTCTAGACTTAGTACTAAAGTAATTGCACTTGCATAGTCCTGGCTGTGCTCAAAATTCTGGCTTGTCAGTCCCTATTGTTGAATCAGTGAAGGCAAGGATGTGGGTGGGAAAGTAATTGTCCAAATTGTAAACTTGGCTCTGTCAGGTCAAGCTCTATTGAATCCAAAAAATAAGGTAGGAGGCAGGAATGGAGTTCATAAAAGTGAAATCTGGTAGTCAGCACAGTTTCTCAGGGCAAACATGCCACACTGAGGAGCAGTAGGCTTCCAGCGAATAATAATTTATGCCAATGGACTTCCTTTTTAGGACAGAATATAGTGTGTATTGTATTCTGGTATGTAATATATTATAGTGGGGGTTAGGGTTGCCAGACGCTTGTCAGAAATTGAAAATGCTATGGGGTAGAGGGATAAAGGCAAAACTTCTATGTGCTTGGGTCTGTGACAGTAGGCAATGCCATTCCCTGGAGCTCTTCCCCAGGCCTATTTAAAAGTTTCAGGAAGTTGCCTCAGGGGTAGTGTTGGTTTCTAAGTAGATGGAAACTAGTCTGGGTGTGGTGAAGGAAGGAACATGGACCAAAGCCTAGTGTTTGTGTTTAGTGCTTGGAAATTTGTTAGTTGGTTCAAGGAGAAAGAGAACAGTGAAATGAAAACATGAATTAACTCTTATGTGAGAGTGAGTGGCATGGGAAAGATAATAATAATAATAATAATGAAAGCTAGAAGAAGTGCAGAGCTGGTGTGCTCTGGATGTTTGTTGAGTCATTGAACTCAGGGGGAGTCGTGTTGTGGGACTCTGGGTTGGAACTGTAACCCCTCCCCTATATATGTAAGGGAGGGTGTTACAGTATATATGTGTATATGTGTATGTGAATATATTATATATATATGATGCAGTATATATGTATGTGTGTATGTATACATATACAAACATACTCTATGCCTGTATATACATATATACATACGTATATATATATTCTATGCATAGGAACATATTTATAGAAAAGCTGTAATCAGATTTAGCCTTATATCATAGTTCTGAATTCAGCATTTTCTGGGTTATTTTTAGGTTATTTAAGGGAAGAGAGTCTGAGTAGGAAGAGTGGAGGACAAGGGACAAACTATGAACTGGGGCATGGGTCTTGCATGCATGTCCGTAAGAGATAGTTCATAACACCAAATCCCTTCTTGCTCTGTTATGGGACCATAGTTTTTCTTCTGCTATGGGACCCAATCCCAATTTCTCTTGATGTCACCCAGGCTCTACAGCTATGTAAATGAAGAGCTCTTCTCCAAACCAACCTATGCTGCATTCATCAATCTGCTCAATAATTACCATCGGGTAACAGGTCAAGGAGAACATTTCTCTCCCCAGCAGCTTGGGGAACAGGATACCTTCCTTCAAGAGATAATGAAGACAGCAGTCATGAAGGAACTCTATGACTTCCTCCATCAAAAGAGTGAGTGAGCCCCCAGTCCTTTGGTAGAAGAGAGAGAGCACCTAGAGAGGCAATGGAGAAGGTTTATGAAAGGGCATGGGGATCCTCAGAGCATGTGGACTCTAGCAAAGATCTAGAGGAGGCCAAAGAGAACATGGGGAATGGAAGGATGACTAGACCCTATAGACTTGAGAAATCATCTGGTTTTCAAAACCTTCAGTAATCAGTATATTCCTTGTCCATTCGAATGTAAGCTACTTAAGGGTAGAGATTGTCTTTTTTGTGTGTGCTTATTATATATGTATTTCCAGGACTTAGAACAGCACCTAGAGCAGAACAAACGCTTAAAAGATGCTTATCTATCTATCTATCTATCTATCCATCTAACCTTATTTTCCACTGCTTCCCAAATACATTCTCTCTCTCTCCGCCTCTGTGTGTCTCTCTGTCTCTCTTTGTCTGTCTGTTTCTCTCTCAGTCTCTGTCCGTCTCTCTCTGTCTCTGTCTCTCTGTCTCTGTTGCTCTCTCTGTCTCTCTCTCTCTTTCTCTCCCTCTCTCTGTGTCTCTCTTTTCCCCCTAGAATATGGTATGCCCATTTTCTCACTTTTACTATGTGACAAAACTCCAAAGCAGAAGAGTCAATAGCATCTGTAGCTAACTCCTGCAGTCTTCCCCTCCGGTTCTGCCAATGAATTTCTATAGCCTTATCAAATGAGACTACAGTCTGGAAGATCAAAATTACTGGGAGAGGGTTGGCAGGGGAGGAGAGTGTTCAACTAAATCCCCCCAAAAAATCTAATGAAGAAAAGGATGTAGGTTTTCCTTCCAAGTTCCCTCCTTCCCTTCTCCCAGGTGAGTCCCTACCCTTTTGGGGAAATCCTTTAGCTCATTTGGAAAGTTGGCTGCTAACACCACAAATAGCCAGCTTGTCCTTGACTTCACCTTCCTTACTAACCAACCAGGGAAGCCTTCCACAAGAGATATTCTAATTTGCAAAAGCTTTTACTGGGAAACTAAGGGAGTGGAGGGATTTCAAAAAGCAACAAAGACACAGGAAGGAAACTCTGACACAGTACAGGTTCCTGATACAAACTAAGCCTAATCAAGCCAAACGTATTTTTGGTTGGCACAACTTCTTGGCTTGGTAGACTATCTTCTTACTCTGAATCAGAGGTCCATTTCCATTTCCCTCTTCTTTCCTGTCTCTCTGTCTCAAAATAACAAGCTCATTAGCCATTAGCCATTACTCATTCTGATACTCCCACCTCTGTGAGTTGAATTCTCAGCTGTTATGGTAAGGTAGTGCCCAGGCCCAGTGTCCTGAATGGTAGCTGTCAGGACAATGGGTACCCTCTTTTCCTTCCACTTCAAATTTTTTAGGTCTGCCATGTTACATCTTCTCCTTCCAGTATAGTGTGATGGAATTAACATCAGATTTGGAATCAGGAGACCTGCATTTGAGTCCCAGTTCAGTCACATATTGACTACACGGTGTGGGGGAAGGAAAGGAATGGAAGGAAAGGAATAAGTATTTCTATTGCAGCCACATGTGGCAGGTACTATGCTAAGCACTTTACAAACATTATAGCATTTGATTCTCACAACCACCCCGTGAGGTAGATGCTGTAATTATCCCAATTTTACAGTTTAAGAAACTGAGGCAAATATAGGATGAGTGACTTGGCTAAAGTCATAGAGTTAGTGTCTGAGGCCTGACTTGAACTCAGGTTTTCCTAATTCCAGGTGCAGCACTCTTACTGGGTTGTTGCAATGAACTCACTTCATAAACCTTAAAATGCTATGAAAATGTCAGTTATCATTATTTTTTGGTCTAGACTTGTGATTTCATCTGTAGGGAACTCTTGATAGAGCCACTATCTGTTTACTGATTCATATTGGCAATTTGTCCGTACAGTCTTAAAGAGTTGCTTGAAGTTGCCCAGGGTCACATAGCTACGATACGTCAGAGGCAAGACTTGAACCCAGGTCTTCTGGCCCTGTCTCAATCCACTACAGGACACTGCCTGTCATAATCATCATGATGAAGCAGCATAGCTTTGTGGATAGCATTGGACATTAAAGCACCTTTAAATTTCACCTCAGACGTTTACTAGTTATATAACCTTAAGCAATTATTTAACTTCTCTGTGCCTCAGTTTCCTCATCTGTAAAATAAGAGGATTAGACTCATTGGTCTCTAAGGTCCCATCTGGCTCTAAATCCATGATCCAATGCTTATTATTCCACATTGTTGCTGAATATTGAATCTTTTTGCTACTCTAGAATCCTGGAGTTCTCTTCATCCTGCTTATTCTATCAGGTTTCTGCCCAAGCACAGCCTGGGATTCTCAATTTGTTTACATGTGGATGGCTTGAATTGCATCCAGGGCAATCACTTAAAAGTTAAGAGCTCCAATCACTTCCTGTGGTAGGAACCTTTCTGATAATATGTTGGTCTCTACTCAGGTAGAATATGTTTTCTGTGGGTCCCTTGACTTTTAAATTGTAAGATTTTCAAACACAGTGAAACCAGATTTCCATTAAGGGAAGGGGGTAGTGCTGCACATCATTCTCTACACATGCTCTTTCCTGACATTGTTTGGATTTCTCTTGCTTGGAATGTTTCCTAAGTCTTTTACTCTGCCCCAGACCAGATCCTACTACATTCTTCAAAGTCCATCCCACCTTTATGAAGCCTTCCCACTATGCTAGTCCATATAGTATAATTGTTAATTTATTTATTTAAAAATATTTTTCTAATTACATATAAAATTTTTTAATGTTCGTTTTTTTTAAATTTTGAGTTTCAAATTCTCTCCCCTCCTCCCTGCCATCTCGCTCTATTGAGAAGGCAAGCAATTTGATGTAGGTTATACGCAAAACATATTTCCATATTATTCATGTTGTGAAAGAAAATATAGGCAAAGAAAAAAACACTAAGAAAAATAAAGTTTAAAAAAAGTGTGCATAGGGGCAGGTAGGTGACGCAGTGGATAGAGCACCGGCCCTGAAGTCAAAAGAACCTGAGTTCAAATCTGGCTTCAGACCAAACACTTGACACTTACTAGCTGTGTGACCCTGGGCAAGTCACTTAACCCCAATTGCCAAAAAAAAAAAGAAAATTTTTTAAAAAGGTGTGCTTCAATCTACACTCATATTCTGTCAGTTCTTTCTCTGGAGGTGGATAACATTTTTCTTCATAAGTCCTTCAGAATTGTCTTAGATCAGGTCTTAGATCAGGTACAACCTGTGACCAGTGGGCCATAAGCAGCTGGTTGTGCAGGCCTATCTTAGATCATTGTATTGCCGAGAATTGCTAAGTTCATTTACAATTGATCAATGTACAATATTGCTGTTATTGTGTACAATGTTCTCCTGCTTTTGCTTGCTTCACTTTGTATCAGTTCATGTAAGTCTTCCAGGTTTTTCTGAAAGCATCATGTTCCTCATTTCTTATAGCACAATAGTATTACATCACAATTATATACCACAACTTGTTCAGCCATTCCCCAATTGATGGGATTCCCTCAATTTCCAATTCTTCCCCACACAAAAAGAGCTGCTAAAAATATTTTTGTACCTATGTGTCCTTTTCCTTTCCTTTCCTTTTGTTTTTTAATCTCCTCAGGACACAGACCTAGTAGTGGTATTGTTAGATCAAAGGATATGTACAGTTTTATAGCCTCTTGGTCATAATTCCAAATTACTTTCCAGAATGGTTGGATCAGTTCACGATTCTGCCAACAGTGCATCAGTGTCCCAATTTTCCTACATTCCCTACAATAGTATAATTGTTTAGAATAACATATTGTTTCCTAACTATTATGTGTATTAATCTTCTCTCTGCCATTAGATTATAAATTCCTTGAGTGGAGGAATCCTTTTTGATATGTCTTTCCTATTCTCTATATACCTAAAACCATATTGGCTATATACTATATATACTATATACCTCAATTAATATTTGTTGCTTGATTGAATCATATTAGTGTCTTAATGGTTTGAATCTGATATTGCCTCCTCTGACAACTAAAATCTGGCCCATGTCAGTTCTCAGGTTCTGATTTGTCTGTGTTCATTTCCCCAGACAGATACAGTTCAGAGCAGGAATTTGTCAGTGACCTAAAAAACATGTGGTTTGGACTGTATTCCCGTGGCAGTGATGAGCGTGACTCCAGTGGTTTTGAACATGTTTTCTCAGGTAAGGCCTCTCTGTTTGACAGTTGAGGGGAAAATGGGTGAGATACCACTTATTTCTCTAAGTCAAGGGTTTGGGGGACCCAACTCAGACCAGAGGACTAGAAACCATGCCAATGAATAGGAAGGAGTTTTTCCTGCTCCTTTTTGTTTTTTTTCCCCAACCAGTACAAGCCAAAGAAGACTAGGATGCTATTTTGAGGCAGTCTCTCCCCTGGAACAACCCAGGTTGGTGAGAACTCTGAACACTGGGATTTCCAAACACTATTTCTAATGGGAGACCCTGTAGGGAAGATTTGTTTTTCAGTAGCATTCCAGTCATTTTGGTATTTTTTCTTTCCAGTTTATAAAGGTGGCTGGCACAAGAGCTTATGATTATCTCCTCCCCCTATTTCCTCCAGACCATCTATAGACTACTTGATTTCTGTAGGTTTCAGCCTTATGATACAACCAGAGCACCTTAGGAGAACTGTAGTAGGCCTACTCCAGGCAAGGGACTAATCTGAAAAACTTGAAGCCAGTATAGATAAACACTAAGGAAGCCAGTGTAGATAAACACTAAGGAAGAATTTTCCTGAATGTGGGAAGCGGAAGATTCTGAGAAAAAAAGTTCAGGAAAGTTGTGAAGAGACTCCTATCTATCTGGAAAACTCACCTTAGAGCCAGGGATCTAGGCATGATAAGCCCCATGCAGTAAAAAATTCTTAGAATCTCAGAGGTGTCTCAGAGAATGAATGATCAGCCCTGAAATTTTTGGTTGTTTTAGGTGAAGTGAAAAAGGGGAAAGTGGCAGGATTCCATAACTGGATTCGCTTCTACCTGCAGGAGAAGAAAGGTCTGGTCGACTATTATAGCCACAACTATGATGGACCGGTGAGTCCTGAGGACTGTTCCCACAGATGGAAAAAAGCCTTATTGGGTGTCCCCACTCCCTTTTTTTATCCTCCCCCCCAACCTAGAGATGTCAAAGCTGTCATCATTTATCTCTCCATCAGCAGTTCAGTATTGGGGATGGTAAACCTGGCTGCCTCAAAGTCTCATCTATCAGAAAGAAGGCTTGGTTTGAGGGTACTCTGTGATGGGGGAAAGGAAAGAAGGAAGAGAGGCACATGTATAGTTGCTCTCTTTGTTTCAGTTCAAAAGAATAAAAGCACAAGAAGTGCTGGGGACAACTGGAAATTATTTATTTAACAAACGCTTAGTTATTAAGCACTCAATGTATGCCAGATCCTATGCTAGGAGCTAGAGAAACTGCTACACTAATTAAATAAGACTCTGTATTCCTGGAGCTTACACTCTAGTAGACTGATAATTATCAATCAATAAATATTTATTTAGCACCTACCACAGGCACAGTGCGAAGTATGAAGAATACAAAGAGGCAAAAGACAATTTCTCTCAAGAAGCTTACACTCTAATGGGGGAGAAGACATGAAAACAAATATACACAAAGCAAAACTATAGTGTAAAATATTGTCTGGTATATGCATTACCCGGGACATACAAAGTACCATTTGAGCCCTGAGGGGAAAGATATCTGGCAGGGGGATAAGAGAAGGTGGTTTCTGGGTTGAGTTTTAAAGGATGGGTAGGAAGTCAGCAAGTAAAGTCAGGAAGGAGAACATTTCAGACATAGGAAACAGTTTGAGCAAAAACACAAAGGGAGAAATTAGGGAATGTTTTGGGGACAGAGAAGAGGCCAGTTTGACTGAAATAAAGGCTACAGGAAAGAGAGTACTGTAAGATAAGTTTGCTTAAGGGGAATATTTCTTTTAAAAAGTTATTTTTATTATGAACTTAATTGCCAACAAATACAAACATTTCAATATACAGAGATTGTATATGAAATCATGAATTTCTGTTTCATATATTTGGGCTTTTTAAAGTGTCTATTAAATTTAACAAGAGGGCATTTTTTTTAATGCCCTATTTGTTTGTGTCTCTTTCCAAACATTTTATTTTCTTCTGTTTTTTCAAATATTGATGCTTTTTTCTTTCTTTTTTTGGGGGGGAGATCTCTATCACTACCTACTAAAGCACCCCTTACCCCTAAAAAGAAACTTTCCCTTATAACAAATAAGTATGGTCAGGCAAAACAAATTCACACAACTGCTATGTATGAAAACACAGGTTTCTTTCTGTACCCTTTATTCCCTCACCTCCCTGTGCCCAGAGGTGGAAACCATCCTTCATCGTCAGTCTTCTAAAGGCATGATTGGGGATTGCATGGATCAGAGCTCTGAAATCTTTCAAAATTGCTCTCTTTTGTATTACTGTATTCACTGTGCAAATTGTTTCCCAGGTTCTGCTCATTTAATTTTATATCAGTTTATGTAAGTCTTCCAAAGTTTCTCTGAATCCATCCTATTTATCATTTCTTTCAGCATAATAATATTCCATTGTATTCATATACCACATTTTTTTCAGTCATTTAGGGAAATGTTTTCTAGTTCAGACAAGAAAACAAACAAATCGTAGTTATCCTTCTGCTTTGTTCACTCTGCTATTACCGACTCCACTCCCTCCCCATCATCTCTAAAAATGGCTGTAAGCTTCAGCCTGTTCAAATTAATTGTTATCTTTATGCTTTGTCAAATCGCATTAAAAAAATTTTTTTGTTCCAGGATAACTTTGGAAGATAGTGAATTGCCTTCATTTTCCAAGTGTGAGCTTGAAAGTAAGATGCCAGATGCCCTTTCTCCTTTGTATTGGAATTCACATGAGCCCAGTCTGTATAACTCTATTCTTGGCTCTTACTTAACAGCATTTTGCAGGGTAGGCACAGACCTCACTAAGACATTACCAAATCTCAGGAATACTAATATTTCCCTATGAACCATGGTCCCTATACGGACCACCTCACTTAGTATTTGGCACATAATGTGTGCTCATTAAATCTTAGCTAACTTGATGAGGTATTTCCTTCAAAAGTTATATCCCTATCATCCCCTTCCCCAAGGCTCATCCCGTTTTTCCTCTTTTCTCTGCAGTGGGACTCTTATCCTGATGTGCTAGGAATGCAATTCAACTGGGATGGCTTCTACAAAGAAGTAGGATCAGCTTTCATCGGCAGTAGCCCTGAGTTTGAGTTTGCTCTCTATTCCTTGTGTTTTATCAGCAGGCCTGGCAGAGTGTAAGTACAGGGCCATCTAGGAATATTAAAGCAAACTGAGGGATATACAACAGTCTTCACAACTACTAGAAAGGGAAGTAGGAGACCTGGGTCCTAGTCCATAAACTGGCTCTGGGACTAGATGTATACATAACTTTCCTTGAATGTCAGAGGACCTGGGATTGAATTCCAGCTCTGCTGCCTCTGACCTGTGTGACCTTGAATTAAGCTACTTCACAGAGTCAATGAAGCTTAGGGCTGGGAGGAATGTCCAATGTCCTCTAGTCTAACTTGTAACAGAACAAGAATCCCCTTCACAGCATAACTGAAAAGTAGTCCTAACACTTAGGACAGTCTCCCGTCCACATGACAGTCTTTCAGATACTTAAAAACAACTATCACGTGCCTCATAGCAGGGGTGTACTAGAGCCAGTTCAAAGCAGCCAATTGTTAAATTTTCAGTGTGAGCATTTATACCACAGAAATCAGCAGACTCTTCAAATCAGTGCTAGATTTATTGTTTTGTTCAGTCTAGACTTACAAAAGTAATGGAGAAAATACTAATAATTCAGATTAAATTTAAAACTTCCTCCCCAGAGCTGATCATTAAATATTTACCAGCACAACCCTATCCATAAGTCTTATAGGTTTATATATGCCCCGATGCTCCCAGCCTCTAAAATTCATTAAATTAATCCTCCAAAAGTTCAAATATACTTCATTTAAGAAAGAGAAAAATCTTCTTTAATCTCTTCTTAGTATGACAAAGGAAGTTGTAAAACATATGATACGGATAATAAGTAAGATGAACTAACTGTCTTAACACGAGGCATATTAGGCTTCTTGAATATCATTGTTGTTCAGTCGTTTCAGTCATGTCTGACTCTTTGTGACCCCATTTGGATTTTTCTTGGCAAAGATACTGGAGTGGTTTGCCATTTCCTTCTCTAACTCATTTTACAGATGAGGAAACTGAGACAAACAGGGTTAAGTGATTTACTTACCCAGGGTCACACAGCTAGTAAGCGTCTGAGGTCAAATTTGAACTCAGGTCTTCCTGACTCAAGGCCTGATGCTTGCTACCTAGCTGCCCAATATCTTGAGTATCACTAGGACTTTATTTCTCTGGGCCTCAGTTTCCTTATCTCTATAATGAGGGGACTGAATTAGATGACCTTTAAAATACCTACTGGCTCTAAAATTCTATGAATCTAAGGAACTATGTGATCCTGGGCAAATTATTTAACATTTAGGCCTTCAGCTCTAAAATTCTACAATTCTCTATCTCTATTCACTTCTTCTCCTAGAGCAGGCCTGCACAACCTGCGGCCCTCAGTTGATTGCAGCATGCCAAAGGATTTCTTCTACTAACAAAGGATGTTTTCCTCTGCATTTTTTGTGGGCCACCAGAAATCCTTTAGTGTGCCACAAGCAGCTGAGGGCCATAAGCGGCCTGTGGGCCCCAGGTTATGCAGGCTTGACCTAGACAGAGAACAAAGGTTCATGGGTTGAAACTAGAAGAGATTGGAAGTAGGTAACAATTAATAATAATAATAATACCTTTAAGGCTTACAAAGCACTTTCCTAGCCATCAGGAATTAAGGCATCAGAAACTGTAATCAAAGAAAAGTGTTACATTGTCTTCTCAGATATTTAAAAACAGGAGAGATTCCTGTTTCTATTGGGTTTTCTACATCGTAGCCCAGAGACAAAGGGATAGAGAGAATGGAAGACATCTGTGATGGTGTGTTTTCTCTCTATAGGTGCCATTTGAGCCTAGGTGGGTACCCCGTGGCCATCCAGACCTATACCTGGGACAAGATCACTTATGGAAATGGCAAGAAATACATTGCTACAGCCTACGTGGTGTCTTCTACGAATTAGAGTTCTGGGCAAGGAAAGAACATAAGGGACACTGGAGGTCTTCCTGAGCTGTGGTGCTGTCTGTCCTGGGCTGGAGTTAGGAGGTATTATGCATTGACCCATTTGAACTGGAGTTTTCATCAAGAAAATGACTGTGTGAGCAAAAGTCCTCAAGCCCAGAAAAAGCCCAAAAAAGAAAAAGAGGAAAGATTTAAATTAGGGGGGAAAACTACCACAACAGAAGAATATTTAGACTAATGTCCTCTAGTATTCCTGCACTGCAGGAATACTAGATAAAATCTGTGAGTGGAATATCAAGATAACTGGTTTTTTTACACCAATATGTTATGGAACTACAATAGTAATAGTAATAATATATACATACATACACATACATATAGAATATTATATATACATACATATATTATAGTGTATATATATATATATACACTAGACCATTTTACCAATACAGACCTTAAATATACTGGAGAACTCAACCAATAAACCATATTAGAACTAGATAATTATCACAGACAAAACTATCACCCACAATTGTCCAAGCATAACATTGATCCACAAATACTTAAGAACAATATTTTAATAGCTTTAGCTATATCAAAATTTCATAATCTCTAAACTCCATGGAGCAAAAAGTTTTCACAATATGAAAGCCTAGAAGAGGAGATTAAAATCATGCAGGAACAGAATGAGATGCATATGATCCCTGTTGTCCTGTCTTCTATAAGAGCTGTACCAAGGATGCTTTCAGAAAGCCTACAAAAGATGACCCTACCTCCTAATACTTTTATTCAACTGCAAATAGTATTTATTTTGTGCATTTTGAAATAATCTATAGAACAGTAAATATAAAAGAAAAATAACCAACTTGTCCCAGGACTGTCTCTATCTGACCTTCATTAAAAAAGATGAGAATGAGATGATTAAAATAAAAATAAGTTTACACTTATTGAGGCCATCCTGAATATTGATATATCATTGGAAAAGGATTATACATACTGAGAGACCTGTTTAACATGGTTTGTTTTCCTTTTGTTCTTTTTTTTTTTTTTTTGGTGGAGCCATATAGCTTGATGTCATCTACTGACATCAAGTGAGTAATACGATTTTTAGTTCTATTTAGGATAGATCCCAATGGATTCAAGACTGGACAGAACCATGATGGACTTAAACAATCTCCCTGAAAAATACCATGTTTTATATCAGTCCAGTCTTAGTATTATGTCAGTGGCATGGTTTTAAATAACAGTTTTCCATATAAGCATCAAATACTTTATGTCATTCACACAATACTTGGGTCTGTTTTTGTAAATGTGCAATACACAAATCACCCACATACATACAACTAACTCAAAGGACTTGTGATTGTCAATAAAGGCAGTTTAAGTGTCACAGTACTTTTTGTGACATGTTCAATAATTATCAAATGGATAATAAGTTGGTCTTTATACTCCTGGGACTTCTTAGCACACACTTTTTGCTCCTCAGATAATATATTGTTTCCTTATGTTTATGGATTTTTTTTTCTTGTGAGACAAGCTGTGAATGCTTTGTTTAAAGGACGTGACCTGTATTTTGACTATTGTTCTCATCTTCTGTTAGTAGAAATGTTACGCCCTCTATTAAGAAAGATGAGATCAGGCTATTGCCAGAGAAGAAGCTAAGAAAGTGTTTTGCTCTTAATCCAGGTGCCACTGTGAAGTGTTTGAGCCAATGATTATATAGTTTATCTGGCCCTATTGCTTTCCAGTTTTGAAGAAAAACTAGAGTTTCTGTCTCTTCTTTTGACATAATTCTTCTATCTTTCATTATACTGACATTGCACAGCTTTCTGTTTCTGTTTGATCCAATGTATATTTTCATTGTATTGGATTTCTTGTAACCATAGAGACAAGCAGAAGTTGTCCATATTCTCCTTCTTTAGAGGGGGTCCCCTCTGCCTTTAATTTCTTTAATTCTCAAGACTCTGTAGTAAAGTTTTGTTTGATTGATACTGAATTGTTGTTGTTGTTTTGGGCTTTTGTTTTGTTTTGCTCTGCTTTGACGCTTTGTATTGTCTAAAACTTATAACCTTTGTTTTTAATTTCCAATTGAGGGAATCTCAAATTTCTGACATAGTTCTGTTTTCTGAAATCTTTCTGGGTTTTTTTGTTATCTTTAATTGGGCAATATGTCATTCAAGTTCTCTATTACATGTCCCAACCAGATATGAACAAAATCTTCCAATGTCTTTCTGTTCAATAGCTCCCTCAAGTTATTTCAGTCACGATTGTTTGACATTATGTGTTTAGCAGTATTACTTAATAGGTCCACAGTTCCTCCTATGGTTTTTACTGTTGCAATGGCCTCTGCATATGCCTAGGACGGTGCCTAGCAATAATAAATACTTGTTAATTAATTGAATGATTGTGTGCGTATCCTGAAATGGTTTTACACTTTTGATTATTCATGCTGGTTATCGCAAATAATAGATTTTTTTAAAATTACCCTGCTCTGGTAAAGAATATTTGTATATGTCCCATTCACTTCAGATCTATACTGTCCAAAGCAAATCCACAGCATCATGAAGGGTTGGCAAGGTTCAGATCTCTTGGCCCACAATGGCATGGGATTGGTTTTCCACCTGCGGGGTAGTCTTCTTCCTCATTCAGATTACATGCTGTTGAAAAAAATGTGTACTATTATAGTTACCTGAGAGGGGTGGGATGGGGAAGAAGGTAGAAAAGGAACCAGGATTCTGACATGGGTCTACACCCTGTAATCTCATCAAGTTGATTGAGGAATTGTACGTTCGTTAATCAGGGACATCCCTGATCAACCCCTGCTAGAATAGATGGCATCTGGGAGAGCTCTGATGCTTGTAGTTCCTTAGCTGACTGGCCTACCAGGAGGAAAGGGGTGTGGGGCATGGAAGGTGAAATGATATGACTAAGACATACTTGCGTCTTCCCCACGCCTGAAAAAAATTCTTCCTCTGGCCTGAAATTCTGAGGGCTTGATAGTATCTAGCATATCAAACAAACTCATTGATGTTTAAAATTTTTTTAAGTTTACCTGTAGAGTAGAAGTTTCAGTCCAGAGCAGTTTCTGAGAACTCTTCTCACTAAAGAAGCAGTAATCCTAAGAAAAAAGTAGCCCACCTCTATAGTATAGCAACAACAACTACTACTGGGCCCAGGGGTGCTGAGACAGTCACCCTTTCCTTCTCTTCTAAGCTTCCCCTCTTAGCTCTAGACCCAATCTTTTTTTTTCAAACACGTTCAATCAGTAGGGGAATCTTGCCCCTAAAGAGCCACTTTCTGGCTATTTATGTACTCACCTTGGAGGCCTAAGTATAATCACTTAAAGTTATATTTGCCTCATGTACAGGGTCTCCCCAAAAGAGGGAATAGAATGGTACTTAATGTGCAATTTAGATCAGATATATAGGACAACCATGTATTTCCTTTTACAGAAAACTTTCACAAAACTCATGAACTTCAATAGACATAAAGATTTACATTAGTAATGAAAGTAATAAAACTATTATTATATTCTACTGGGAAGTTAAAACTTAAACTTCAGTATATGAAGCAATTGGTGAGACTGCGGTCTATTTCACCTTTGACCTGAACTACCCAAACAATGTCCAAGTCATTTGGCAAGTCAGACCAGGGACTGGTTATCCTCCCCCATGCAGAAGTTTGCTTCAAGTCAGCTCCAACTGAGAGACTCAAATACTCCCAGCTTCTTGAATTTAATGAGGCTGACTCCAAGGCTGACCATCTTGGGGTTTGTTTGGTCACCTATATTTAGGGAAATAAATACAAAGCAGAAAAGGCAGCTAGAGGCCCAAGGCTCAGCTCACTTAGCTGAACCCCTGTTATAATTGTCACATGCAAACAGTCTGCTGCAGTAGGGGAAGGGCACAGGCCCTTTCCAGACCTGCAGAAGAAGCCCAGGGAAGGAAAGCCACTTTGGTATGTTTCAAGAAACAGGAAGGAAGAGAGTGATCTGGAAGCTAGCTTTCTTTTTTAAGCAACATAGCGTGCTGCCTTCCTATACATGTCACTGACTTGGGGGATGGGGGGTTGGGGGGGGGGGGGGTGGAGGTGGACCAAGGACTATTAAAGGTTTGCTGTATCATACCAAAGCACCGAATTCCTTCAGTGTTGAGCCACATTTACCCCAAAGTGCCTAGGGCACAATCTCAATTATTGGTTGTACTCTAACCAACGGAGAGCAGATTGGCCTGTTCTTTGCTCCCCATTATGCTAGATCTAATAATGCATCGTTACGGTTTATCTAGCATACACAATATACTCTGTTTCTAGAGACTCTAGAGAAGGAAGAACAATTAAAACAGTACCAAGTTGGGAATAGGGACATGATCACATGTTGGCTTCTTCTCAAAGTCTTTCTCATTTCATGTCTCTGAAGAGAGGTAAGAATCTCATTCATTCTCTCTCTCATCACCCTGGAAGGCAGAGGAGCTAGAAAGACAGAAGAACCTGAAGGGACTGAAAAGATCTCTTCTGTCTCCTGCTCCCACACACTTTGCCCTGCCCCTTATGCAAGTATGTGGCATTGATTTCCACCAATGAGGAGAAAGTCCCATATTATTGACCCTTTGAGCCAAGGAGTATATTAATTTCCTTCCCCCCCTTTCTCCTTCCACCATCTTATCCCTTAGTGTGGGGTAGCAGATAGACTAGTAGGGTGTTCATCACCTGAAACGTTTGCATGCTGGGGATAGAAACTCATTGGTGGTTGGCTTCTAAAAACTTCTCCCCACTTCCCTTCGGAAAATGAAATCATTTGCTCATCAACAGCTCTTAGACATCTCTTTCATTCTGTATTCCTTATTCTGCATCAGACAGTGGTTCCACAATCATCTCTGCAAGTTCTTTTGGTATCTGGTAGAGTAATTTGATTTGTTTTAGTGCTGGAGACTTGAAATTACTTAAATCAGCTTAATAATATAATACTTCCTTGTTTCCAAACTAGCATTCCTTATTGCCTAATACTGTCAACTTTTCTTCACCCTTAAAGAGGGCTGTTACAAATGTAATAGACCTTTTTGGAGCTCCTCAAAAATGGCTTGGACACAAATCAAGAGAAGACTGGACAGAGATGCCTGCAGATGAACCAGTCCATGGACCAGACCATGCTCCAGGAGGTTTCAATCTTTACCTGAGGGTATACTACCTAGTGCTTTTTTTTTTTTGACTGACTTTGAAGGGAGATGGTGGGTATTAAAACAAAACAAACCAAAACGAAACAAAACAAAAACCAAGTAGGATGGAAAAGGAAAGAGAAAGGAAAAAGGCAGTGACCAGGAAGACAGGTAAAGAATGGTAGAGGTTAGAACTAGAGCAGCATCCCATATTGAATCTCTCTCTCTGTCTCTCTCTTTATCTTTCTCTCTCTCTCTCCTGATCTTAAGAAGTAAAATAAGCATTTCCATAACAAAGTGGAACAGAAAAAAAGATTACATGTGAAATTGCAGATCTATTATGTACAATTTGCTATTCCTTTTAGATATACATATACTTCCTCCCTCCTTTTACATTAGACACAAGTATGTGTTTATATATGAATATGTGTATATGTATACATACATATATGTTTATATACACATATATCAGTTCTTTCTCTGAGAGCAGATATCATCTTCCTTCATAGGACCTTTGTAGTTAATTGGATATTTAGAATGACTTGGTCACTCAAAGTTCTTTGTAAAACAATATTGCTGTTACTGTATACAATGTTCTTTTGGTTCTGCTCATTTCACTCTTCATTATTTCATGCAAGTCTTTACATGGTTTTCTAAAATCTTCTTGTAGAAGAGTAGTATTCCATCACAAACATATACCACAACTTGTTTAGCTATTCCGCAATTGATGTGCATCCCCACAATTTCCAGTTCTTTGCCACCACAAAGAGAGCTGCTATAAATATTTTAGAACATACAGGTTATTTAGAACATATAGGTTAGAAGACACAATAGCATTTGCCAACAGATTACATATAGGATGTGAGAGTGAGTGAAGGATGACATTGAGATTGTGCACCTGAGTGACCAGAAGGATGGTGGTGACCTCAGTAGCAAAAGAGAAGTTCAGAAGAGTACAAAATTTGGGGGAAAAGATAATGCATTCATTTCTGGACATGATGAATTAGAAATGTCTATGGTACATGGAGTTCAATATGTTCAATAGGTAGTTGGAGATTGGAGCCTGGAGGTCAAGAGAAAGAATATGCCTGGATAAAAAGATCTGAAAATCATCTTCGAAGAAATGATAATTGAATCCATGGAAATTCATGTGACCACTAATGGAAACTGTATAAAAGGAAAAGGGGAAAGGGCCTATCAATTAACAAACATTTATTAAGTGCCTACTATATACCAGGAACTATGCTAAGTGCTGGGAATACAAAAAAAAAAAGGCAAAAGACAGTCCTTGCCCTTGAGGGGATTACAATCTAATAAGAGAAACAACAGGCAAACAATTACATACACAGCTATATACAAGATAAATATAATCAACAGAGGGAAGATGCAAGAATGAAGAGTGATTAGGAAAGACTTCCTAAAGAAGATGGCATTTTAGCTGGGACTTGAAGGAAACCAGAGAAGCCAGGAGGCAGAGAAGAGAAGGGAGAGCGTTCTGGGCATAGGGGACAGCCACTGAAAACACCTAAGAGATATTAGCGGAGTGATTCAGCAGATAATCCTATTTTCTCCCCTACATAGCAGCTGAAGTTCTCTGGTCATGTCTTCTGAGTTAGTGGGTGGAGGAAGTGTCTTCTGCTGCTCTACTCTTCCTGTTGATCTGATCTCTTCTGCCATCTGCTGGTAACTCTTTAGAATAGCATTTGTATCAGCTGGGATTTCAGCTCTTTCAGTTTAGGGTCCCAGGGCTATTTCAACTTGCGATTCAAGACCACAGCTGAACCCAGCCAGCTACTGGCTGGGGAATGCCATATGCATTTAAGTCTGTATTTGAACAGAACCCCTCTGCTAAGGCTTGTGCTCACTCTGACTGAAACACTTATCTGAATTATAGTCATTTCTCTTATACCCCTTCAGACTAGCCTATGTACCTGCACTTCATCCAGAAAGCAAAGGGGTCTCTGATGAAGTGGTTTCTCCTTTCACTCTGCTCCCTGCCCTGCCCTCCCCTCCCCTATTCCCATGCTTCTAGCTGCTAACCAGAATCCGTGAAGATCACCTTGGGAGATAGATGAACAGGTGTAGAGTGGAGCTGCTGAAGCAGGTGGTGACCTTTGCCCTAATTTTCCTTAGTAACCAAATTACTGTAATTTCTATATTCTCAACCCTCCTCTAAGTATTAACTTCTCTAGCCTAAAACATCTCTAGTTCACTCAATAGGATCTCTTTCGATATGTTCTCCAGGACTCTGGCTAGCTTGGCTGTTCTCATCTGTAGTCACTCCAGCTCAACTTAATCTTTCCTAAAAAGTGGTTCCCAAAACAAAGCCCTCCACACATGACCTGATCAAAGCAGAGCATAACCCAACTACCAAACTCTTTATTCTGGGTTTAAAAAGAAATAGTGTAGGGAACTTACAGGAAAACTCCCACCAATGCAATGTAGATTAACAACTATTCTGTTAGAGAGCTGTAGGGGTATTGAGAGTTAAGTGACTTGCCGGCGGTCACGTGGCTAGTACGTGTCAAAGGCAGGAGTTGAACCTCAGTCTTCCCACTTCTCAGGCCAGATTTCTGTCTAGTTTGCCGTGCAGTCACTATCTAGATGTCATGCTTTCCTTAATGTAGCCTAAGACAGCATTAGCTTTTCTTTACTACCATGACCCAGCAATGACTTATATTAAGTCCACTAAAACCCCTAGATATTTCTCACAGGAATTGTTGTCTACTCATACCTCCCTCACCTCATATTATATAGTTGACTTTTTTTACTATACATTTAGAACTTTACATATATATCCCTATTAATTTTGATATTATTGATTTGACCTAGTTTTCTAGTTTGGCGAGGTCTTTTTGGATCTGGATTCTTTTGTGCAATATAGTAAGTCCACGGGGTGCTGGAACCAACTTCTATAGGCTCACAAGAGCCAATTTCTAAATTTTCAGTGTGAGCATTATACTTCAGAAATTGACAAATGCTACAAATCAGGGCTTGATACTATAACCCCTGTCCAAAGCCAATTGGCATGGAGTTCTCTCCTTATTGGTGCAGAGAACTCCAGCCTTCTTTGAGTTACCTTTTGCTCTCCTAGCTCCTAGTTTCAAGAAGGAAGATGGATGAAGGACAACTTTCTGGGGAAGACATGAGAGGAGCCATCAGTCTCCATCACATTCTTTATCCACAACTTGTTACACTAGAGACTTCTGGGAGTTTCCCTTTGGTTGAAATTTGGGACTCTCTCCATTGAGCTAAGTTACCTCACACCCAATGGGAGAGCTCCTTTATTCTATATTGTCTGATAAATAATCTCCTAAATATACCTTCTTTGATTTCTGTTTTGCTACAATTTGGATAAATGGGTTTCTTGGCTATTTGCTATGTGTGTTCATTGTGGAACCAGTATTATGTGGGAAAGGGTTCAAGCCTTTCTCCTTAAAGCTTAAGGTACAGATTTTGGGGTCCCATTTCTTCCCTAGTGATGAGAAACACTGATCAGAAATTAGACTGAACCTGATCATGTCCCCTTGACTAACAATATTTAACGGAACAGATAGATATAATTCTACTCTTGGTGCCCCCTCTCTCTGAGGAGAACAGAATGACCTCCAACCCCAACTTCCTACTTTCCTTCCTGGAAGGAATGAAAGTCTCTTTTGAAGAAAGATAGGGGGAGGTAGAGCTAGAGATATCAGTTCTGCCTCTTTTCCAGCCATACAATGACACCCTCATGCTACAGGTGAGAGAAGGCCCTTAATACACAGGGGACTCTTTCATCATAATGTATTGTTTTGTTGATTGTCTAGATTTTTTAAAAGTGATGGAAAAATGTTAACACAGATTAAACTTAAAAGTATGTCATGCATAAGATGGTGGAGTGGTAGGAACTTGTGAAGTCACACTCCTATCTACAAATCTCCTCTAACAGGATCCAGGAAATGTACCAGAAATGGGCTGGGAGATGCAATCAGTATGGCTGAGAGGAAGTATTAGGATCCAACACTATTCCCCACACTTCCTCAGCAAAGATCTAGAGAATGCACCAGACAGAATTCTGATTGGAAAAGCTAAGAGGTCACAGTAGATTTACCTTTTCAGTTCAGGGTGGCTTGGGTAGAGAGACAAAGAGTTCTGTGGACTCTGAGGAAGAAGTCTGGTCAGGAGTGTGGTGGAGAACATTGTAGCACCCAGGGATTTAGAGAGGTACAAGACAAGAAAGAGATTCTAGGAGATCCCTGAGCAAGCATTAGGTGCAGGAATGGGTTCCTTTTGGCAGTTCTGTCACCTACTACCCAGTGCCAGCTCATGAATCCAAGGTGGAAAGGAGTGGTTGAGAGCCTTGGTTGAACACAGAACAAGTTTCAGGAACCACACAGTATCTGTGTGGCTCTGATCCCCAGGGCAGAGCACAACATCCCAAACTAAAGGAGAGCTGGCAGTTGAGTCTCTCTGAAACTGTAGAGCTTCTTAGTTGGCTAATGAACTGAGTCAAGCAACAGTCTACTAAAAAGTCAATAGATCAAAACCTGAGTCAGGAATTTGCAGAATTCAAACCAGGAGGGCAGTAAAGAGAATTCCCACAAGATCACACCACTTTGGGAGCATTGAAAACTTGCAGAACCCAGCCAGAACTGTGAAAGTAGCAGGATGTAAGAGGACAGAAGCTCAAACCAGACATCCCTCCCAGAAGTACTCAGAGGCTAGCCTTAAAATAAAGTCCGAAGTCAAGAAGTAGGCTGGAAGATGAGCAAACAAAAAAAGAACCTGACCATAAAAAGCTATTATGGTGACAGAAAAGCTCAAGACACAAACACAGAAGAAGAGAATGACTGAGAAACATTTACAAGCAAAGCCTCAAAGAAAAAAAATGCATCTTGGACACAAGTCCAACCAGACTTCCTAGAAAAACTAAAGAAACAGCTAAAAATAATTTTAAAAAACCAAATGAGAGCAGTAGAGGAAAGAATGGGAGAAGAAGCAAGAACTAGAGAAGATATAAGAAGAGAATTAACATCTTGGGGAAAAAGACACAAAACCTTACTGACCAAAATAACTCATTGAAAATTAGAGTTGGCCAAATGGAATCTAATGACTCTATGAGACTCCATGAGAAATCATAAAACAAAATAAAAAAAACTGAAGAAAATGTAAAATATATCATATGAAAAACAACTAACCTGGAAAACAGATCAAGGAGAAATATTTAAGAATTATTAGACTGCCTGAAAGCCATGGACAAAAAGAGCTTAGATACATTGCAGGAAATCATAAATGAAAACTGTGCAGATCTCTTAGAACCAAAGGGCAAAGCAGAAGAATCTACTAGTCACCTCCCAAAAGAAACTAGAAAATGAAAACTCCCAGAAATATTATAACCAAAATCCAGATCTCTTAGGTCAAGGAAAAAATACTGCAGCAACCAGAAAGAAAGAATTCAAATACAAAGGAGCCACAATTAGGATCACACAGAATTTTGCAGTCACCACTTAAAAGAAGTAGAGAAGTTGGAATATGATATTCCAGAAGATAAAAGATCTAGGTTTACAACAAAAAATAACCTACCCAGCAAAACTGAGTTTAATCCAAATGGGGCATTCCTGAAGAAAACACCAAAGTCAAATAGAAAGTGTGCCATACAAACACAGGATTCAAGAGAAGCATAAAAAAGTAAACATGAGTGAGAAACCACAAGGGACTAAACAAGGTTCAATTGTATACATTCCTAAATGAGAAAATGATACATGTAGCTTCTTAGAACTTTATCATCACCAAGGATCATATAGGGAGTCTAAATAGAGGACTTGTGTGTGATTCTGTTGTGTTTGTACAATCTCAAAAAGATTGAAATGGAAGGGGGGGAAGAGAAAGGAATAATGGGGAAAGTTATCTCACATAAATTGGGTACACAAAAGAAGTTTATACAACAAAAAAGAGGCAAAGGTGGAAGTGTATGACACAAACCTCATTTTCATCTGAAATGGTTAAGAGGGAAGAATACACATAAACACACAAATGGATACAGAAATACATCTTATCCAACAGCAAAAAGAAAGAAAAAGAGTGAAGGGAAAGGGGGAGAAATATGAGAGACAGCAGATTAAGGAAGGGATTAGCAAAACAGACTCTTAAAGGGAAAAAAAGAATGTAAAAATAAGAGAATAGGATGGACGGAAACAGAATTAGCAATCAGGACTATGAATGGTAATGGGATGAACTCACACCAAAAACATGGAAGACAATAGCAGAATGGATTAGAAATCAGAATCCAACAATTATTGTTTGCAAGAAACATGAATATGAATAAACACACAGAGTGTGTATGAGATTGGAAGTAGGATTGTGAGCAATTAAGAAGAGAGAGAGAGAGAGGAGAAAGGAGAGGCACCTATTTTAGATTGTAGCCCCAAAAGGCATGAGATACAGTATGACTGCAGGGATGAAAGGATCAAATGAAGATTTTTAGAGGATAGGGGAGCCATAGGCTTCCTTGTAGGAAGTAGGGAATGATCTAGTACGCAGGGAGAAATTGAAAATAAATGGCAGAGCGGGGATGATAGAGGAACAATCTGTTGGAGGAGATGGGATGGAATTGTTCAATAGGATCTCTTGAGCAGGTAGAGGAGTTAGCCTTAGTAAGGAGTAAAGCCACCTCATCACGTGAGACAGGGGTAAAAGAGGAGATGATGACAGAAGGATTATAAGTGATATGAAATGAGGAAGAAGGGACAAGAGGGAGCTCATGGAGAATGGCTTCAAAGTTTTTTCTGTAATACATGAAAAGGTCCTCAGCTCAAAGGGTAGGGTGAGGGGGGAGCCTTGGGAGCTTTCAGGAAAGCTCAAAATATTTGGAAGAGTCACCACAGAAAAATGGAATAGAAAGGAATTGAGTGCACGTTGAGGTATATATATGCCAATGAGAGAATTTTGCTTGACTGTATAAACTGTTTGTAACAAGGGTTTTGTGTTTTTTGCTTTCTCAATAGGAGAGAGGAGGAAGGGAAGCAGAGAAGACAGATTTTTGTAAAAATAAAATTTGTTTTTTAAAATCTGTTTGAGGAAAAGAGGGGAAAAAACAAAAGTGGGGAAAGGAATTGTTTTTGTTTTAATCAAAATGTTTATTCTGAATCAACAAATATCAAACAAAACGCAAATTTCCGAATACAGAGCAAAACAGAAAAAGGACTGTACATTAAACTGCAGAGGTTTATTACGTGCAGTTTGCTTTCCTTTTTAAATAAAATAAATTCAACATGTGGCTTTCTAAGTTGTCCTGTTTCTCTGATTTTGGCTTTCTTTGTTGTCGTCTGTGAATTTAAAAATGCAAAATGATCCCTTTTTTTTTCTTCTTTTGACCATCCTAGTCCTAGCTCTCTCTCCTTCCCTTGCATCTACCCCCCACCCACCCCATTAAAAAAGAATAAACACAGCAGAGGCCTTCTTTTACTGAGACCAAGAACAGCTCTGTGTACCGGAAAGAGCTCTATAGTCGGTGGATAAGCATTTATTAAACTACTACTATGTGCCAGGTTAAGTTTTGTGGATACAAAGGCAAAACCAAGAAGCTTACAATCCAAATGGGGAGACGATATGTAAACAACTACGTACAAACAATCTATACACAAAATAAACTGGAGATCATTGCAGAGGAAAGGCACCAAGAATGAGGAAGACTGGGGAAGGATTCTTGTAAAACGCGGGTCTTTGGCTGAGACTGGAAGCAAGCATCCTCTGAAAAGTCAGAAAGGGTCTGGGTTGGAATCCCAGCTGTGCTGCTTGAATCCTGTGGCTCTGAGCCCGACCAATTTCTCCATCTGTAAAGAGAGGAAAGGTGACGAGATGTTCTCCGGGGTTGCCTCCCAGCGATGTCTGGCTTCATTCATTCTATCTATTAGCATTTGGGACGGGAGGGGGGTCCCAACGATTTTCCATCGATGCAGCTGACTTGTGGGAATTTAGAGAGCTGGAAGGAAGTTACTTGCGTAAGTCACACGTCCAGTGAATGACTTAGGTGCCAGTCAGTAAGTATCTGAGCAGGATTCGAACTAGGTCTTCCTCATCTCCAGCCCGACCTTCCATCCGCTGCGCCACAACCTGAAGTCCTAGGATAGGTTGAATGGGGTGTTACAGGAGAGCAGCTTGCGGACACCAGGGGTCACCCTTCTCAGACGTGACGCGGGCTCCCTCCCAAGCCCCGGCGCTAGAGCGGCGGAAGCGGGCGGGGGCGGGGTCTGGAGCTTCTCTCCCGTCGTACCCCGGGCGCCAAAGGAGGCGGGGCGCGCCAGGCATTGTGGGAAGGGGTGCTTGACCGGCTGTGGCTGTGGTGCGAGGTGCGCGGTCGGCGCTAGCGTCTTCGGGAGCGGGGGCCGCCGGAGGCTGGCGACGACGCGGGGCACGTTGGCACGGAGACGAAGAGCGGCGGCAGGCCCCGGGTGAGGGCGGCCGAGTGGGGAGGAGGGGAGGAGCAGGCCCCGGCTGACGGCGGGGGGGGGGGGGGGGGGGGGGGGGGGGCGGTGGTGGCCGTGGGGTCTCCCGGGTAGCGGAGCCTTCCGCCGGGGGCGGGGCGTCCACGAAGCTCGTCCCACGCGTGAAATCACAGCGTGAGCGGACGAAGTGGAGCGGCGGAAGAGCTGCCGGTTACCAGAACTTTCCAGAACTGTCAACTTTCCCCCCCCCAGGTTTCTTGGGGTAACTGGAGCAGATTATGGGGGGGGCAAGATCTAAGGCATCTCCTGACCTGCAATCTGAGCTGGAGTTGGAGAAGCCTCTTGCATACAAGTCCCTGCCCCTGTCACTAAGCAGCTAGGAGGCCGTAATGTGGCTGGAGCGCTGGACCTAGAGACATGAAGACCTGAGTTCGAATCCTACCCTAGACTGTTCCTACTCCGGGCATTTTCACTAGCTGTCCCCTGTGCCTGGAATGCTTTTCCTTCTCTTCTGCACCTCCTGGCTTCCTTGGAGTCATAGCTGAAATCCCACTCTCTGCAAGAAGTCCTTCCCAGTTCCCCTTAATGCCTTCCTTCTGTTGATTATTTCCAATTAACCCTTTCTATATCTTGGTTGTACATAGTTGTTGGCGTGTTGTGTCCCCTGTTAGACTGTGAGCTCCTTAAGAGCAGGAACTGTTTTTTTTTATCCCAGCACTTATCACCATGCCTGGCAACATAGGCACTTAATAAATGTTGTCGACTGACTTATTAGCTCTATGACCCTGGGCAAATCACTAAACTCAGCCTAATTTACTATCTCCATACTAGCACTTCCTTAGAAGCTAAAATGAAATTAACATGTAAAGCACATTGCAACATTAAAGCCATATGTAAATGTTAGCCATTGGATAACTCAGAACCTCACCGAATGGTCATTTTTCTTGTCTATATGATGACAGATCTGACTAGATCTCTAAAATCCCCAAACGTCTTGTACATTCTTAATTTACTGACAACTCCAGCACAGTGCCTGGCACACAGTAGGTATTTAATAAATGACTTGCTCCTGTGGCCATCCATTACAAATTGTTAAGGCATAGAATGCCTTTCTTGAGGCAGGGACTGTAACTAAGCTTTACTGAAAATGGCTTGAGGCCAGAGCAGTACAGCTTCAAACTTCAATACAAACATTTTAAGTGTTTTCTTGTAATAATTTATTGGGAAAAGAAGGTGAATGAGTTAGGAAGCAAGATCCTCAAACCAGGAATTAGTGTAACACTTTCTAGATTTTTTTTTTTGGTAGTGAAGAGTAACAACAATTTTCTCCATTACTGTGAACAATCAAAAGTTTATTGTACTTATGTTAATATAAATCACATTACTGTAGACAGCTTTGTCCTTATAGGGGAAGTTATAAAGCTAAATAGTGAGCTGTTAATGAATGCATTTATGCAGGATACTTGGATCTTGTCTAATATATGTTCCTGAAAAGTTGAGTGTAAATTGAATTAATTTCAGAGATGATTCCTCTTTATTTTCCACTTTGTGTTCCTAGCAGTTCCAACACCTTAGTTTTAAATTTCTTTCTTCGGGGTCAAATAGGTGATGATCTGTAAAGAGATGCAATTATACAAGGAGGCAGACTTATCAATAGAAATTTTGTAATAGTGAAGAATTTTTTTAGTGTGAGTGCCCCAATTTGTCTGTTTTGTGAGTTTAGTTTCATAACTAAACTTCATTAACTTTTAATGAAAATATTGTTGGAAACATTTTTTGCAGTCCATTGTTGTTGCTACCTAATATGATTATTGTTGTGCTTTTTTTATTCCAAACTAATTCCATCATGTTTCCATTGTCTTTAATTTTGTGGCTTTTGATGAGATATGAATAGTACTTGAGAAGCAGAAGAATTACCATTTGACTTCACTCAGGATCATAGTATCCTCCATCTCTATTTGGGAGGGACCTTAGAATTCTGCGCCCTCATTTTGCAGATGAAGAAACTGGGGCCTGGAGAAGGGAAGTGACTTGCCCAGGGTCATAAGTATCAGAGCCTGGGCTTCAACTCGGGTCCTCCTACTCTAAAGCCAGCTCTCTTTCCACTATATTTTTTACACAGTAAATTTTTTTTTCCCTTGTGTCTTCACTTTTTCTTTGTGGCGTTTGTTAAGTGGATGATTTTTTGGAGTTCATCTTTGCTTTTGGAGTCCTAAAATCCTCCTTTGAGAGCTCATTGTGGCATGGAGGTGACATAGGGTTGTCAAAATATATGCTACCTGAGGGTAAACTCCAACAGGTCCTGTCAAATTGGAAAGGCTTTAAATAGAGATGTATCTGCCACTCTAGCACAAGAAGGTTGGCCACCAGGCGATGGAATTTTTTGGCCGCTCAGTCAATGAAGAGTGTCTTTTAAGGCAGAAAGGAGTTATGCTCGAGTTGACTCGGAATAATCCACCCTGAAGAGATCATGACTCTTTGAAGTGTTCCTGCTTTTGTAAACATGCTAGACATTTTTGGGAAATAATAAAAACCCACTCTAAACAAAGGTCCCCCTGTAAACTTTAAAATGTTAAAAAAAAAATAAGTAGGTACGTTTCTAGTAAGTATCTTAAGTGAACTGGTATGATCTAGGAATATCAGAGATAACAAAAGAAATGATGTGAGATACGTAGATGGTGCTTCTTGTTCCTATAAGGACCTCTTATACATTCTTTTTTCACTCATAGATGAACCGGACTACGCAATTGGATTTTCCCTATCAAAATATTTTATTTGGTACCCTGATTTGTGAAACCCATTGAATATATACTGTTTAATGAGTTTTGTTTTATTCTTTCTTCTATCCTTATGCCTTGACCATATCTGAAGTGATTGAAAGAATCCTTAATTTTCTGTTCCTTAAAAAATATTTCTAATTTTAGGAAAATAAACAATACATTTTAAAAAATTCTCATTAGAGATTGAATGTTTCTAAAACTTTGCAGACCATAATGACTTCAGCAAGCAAAGCACTTGAGTTACAATTACAGATGAAGCATAATGCTGAGGAACTACAAGACTTCGTGAGGGATTTAGAAAGCTGGGAAAAAGACATTAAACAAATGGATTTGGAATTGAGAAATCAAAATGGTGTTTCAGGAGAGGTAAATTGAGAGTTTTTAATTTAATATCCAACACAAGTATTTATTTAAAAATAAAATCCAAACAAGCTGTTAAAATGTATTTTTAGAGCTGCAAAATTGAAATTACTTTGCTATTAAATTTTTGTCTTTTTTAACTATCGTATTTTTATTTATATTAATTTTTTGCAAATATGTTTAGTGAATAATTAGAATTATAATAATTAGTATGTATTATAATCTAAAGGTAAACTAGTTCCTAAACATGTAATTAAATAATTTGAGCCTTATAGTATAGAATATTTTCATAGGAAATTAATTACATATCTTGTGGTATTACACTGATTTTATTAAATTTTTCTAAAAAATTATTTTTTCTAAACTTAAATATCAAATTAAATGGGCATTTCCACACACGTAGGACATGAAACTTGCTTTCTTTTTTAAAAATACAAGAAATTCAACATGTAACTTTCAGAGCTGTTCTACTTGTCTCTTTCATTCTTTTCCCAGCATTTTTAAAAATGCTTCAATAGCTCTCTTTTCTTTTTTCTTCCTTTTTTGGAGGCTTTCTTATCCCTAGTCCCTTCTTCTCTCCCACCCCTCTCTGCCCAATTGAAAAGAAAATCCTTTTAAACAGATAAGCATAATTAAATAAAGCAAATTCCCACATTGCCAGTGTCCAAAAATATTCTGCATTTTGAGTCCATTACTTCTCTGACGGGAGGTAGGTAGCATGCTTCATTATTGGTACTCTGGAATCTAGGTATGTCATTGAAATGATCAGAATTCTAAGTCTTTCAAAATAATATTTACCTTTCTTAATTAAGGAAATAAGTTTTATGGTTTTTTTATGGTTGAGGAAAAGATTTTCCTATGAGGGAGAAGATAAAACTGGAAGACAGATTGTAGTATTACTTGGAGGCCTTTGTATTGCTACTGAACCCATACAGGGACATTGCAGTGTTTGATATTTTAATCTATGATTTTGAATTGATTTATAATTACGACTGTCAGGTAATACATGTTTTGTGATTAAAAAAATTTATTGTGGAGTTGATATTCGCTGAAAATAACTGCTTAACCAAAACTAAACTTGTTTTAGTTTTTTATAAAAGTTTCTCCGTGACCCTTGGTTCTAGAGGATTTTGCCAGAGAAAATACAAGCTTTGGCATGTCCTACCTAATTGGAAAGTCTTCAAGTAGTAGGCCAGCATTGGCTAATATGTCTGAAGACCAGCCTAGTTAAATTTGAAGGTGCTTATCAATAGAATTGACCCCAGTGTGATTAATTTTTCTGCCACAGCAAATCAGATATTGAGGTGAGTTGTGTGTGTAGTATTAGTATCCACACTGATGAAGTCATGAAAATTTAAGTATTTAAATAGAAGTACACTTGATCATAGATAATCATTACAAATGATAGGTACATTGATGACTCGTAAACCCTTTTTTCTTGAAAATGCCATACTGTCAGTGATAATATCTTTCAGATGTTGATAGTTAAAAGTAAAATCATACAGCACTTTAAAAATGTTTTTCTACCTAGAACTTATTTCCTGTTCGAAATAAAAATTTTAAGAAAAAGAAGAAAAGTAAAATGAAAATGCCTTCTAAAAAAACCACAGAAGAAAACAAAAAAAACAGGATAAAATCTTATGATTATGAAGCATGGGGAAAACTTGATGTGGTAAGTTACTTTAGTCATGTGCTCTTTGATATACAAATACAAATTTGCTGATAACTTATAAGCAATCTGCAGATAAAAGAGGTGTAAGAGTTTTTATGTAATTTTTCTTTACCTATTATAGATTATTTCATGGTACAATAAAACCTCAACTTGAACCCCCAATGAACCAGATTTTTTTTTTTGTTTTGTGATTCACAAGCCAATATCAATTTATTTAAAAATCAAGTCAGTATATACTCTGGGTTCAGTATCTATTCTCAATTTCTTATGCATTTTACATGTAGAGGACTATACAAGGAGAACTGGTGGATTGAGGCCCTCATTTTAGAAAGAGTTCAACTAATACTGAAATAAAAAAATGTTCTGTTTTTCCTTTAGTTAATGTAGTTAATTAAAAATTTTGAGTAACCTATTTCCAGAATATATCGTTTAATTGAGGTTCTGTTATTTCTTCCCTTCTTTGTCTTTTATAAATTAATTTCCCAGTCAGCTATGATAATACCTTTCTAAGACTAGCGGTCATGATGAAATGATCTGATGTATATGATTTTTGTTAGAATTTTTTTCTAAGGTTTTAATTTTTTTTCAGTTTCCATAGAATGTTATTGTATTTAGGCTGAATAAAGTGACACATAAAATGCATAAAGTGACTTCTCTTTGGCTGTCTTATGACATTTATTTTTTAAAAAATAATAAAGCCTTTAAGCAACGCTGATGAATGTGATGTCAAAAGTATACTGCTTTTTCTACATTTTTAATATCTTAGTCTTGAAAATGGTTAGTTGAAGCAAAATCATTAATTTTCTCTCTAAACTTGTCCTTTCTCCTAACTCTTCTATTTCTGTTGAGGACACCACCATTCTTTCAGTTGTTCAGTCAATTTCAGCTGTGTCTAACTCTTTATGACCCCATTTAGGGTTTTCTTGGCAGAGATACTGGTATGGTTTGCTGTTTCCTTCTCTATCTAATTTTATAGATGAGGAAACTGAGATAAATAGGGTTAAGTGGTTGCCCAGGGTCATAAACCTACTAAGTGTCTGAGGCCAGATTTGAACTCAGGAAGATGAGGCTTCCTGACTCCAGGCCTGGCATTCCTCTATCCACTGCGCCACCTAGCTGTCCTGTTCTTCTAGTTACTCAGGTTTGTAACCCAAGAGTTATTCTTGAGTCTTCATTCTCACTTACACTTTGTATTCAATCAGTTGCCAAAGTCTTGATTGTACTCAACAGAGTTTCAGGCCGTGCATTTCTTTACAATTCATGGGCATATATGAATATAGATCTTTCAGAATGATGTTTATTTACAAGCAGTTTGCAGGGCAGTTTTCAATCTTTGCATCCATAAGAATTCTGTAACACGGACAAAATCAAGTAACAAAATCAGAATATCTCTAGGGTGTTACTTTGGGTTAAGTATTAGGTGATATTTTAGAGCAGAGAGCAGAATGTTGTCTTAAGGTCTCTCAATACTTACAGAACAAGATCCAGTATACTATCTTTAAGTATCCCAGCTATAAAATTTTAATTGCTATAACTTTAATAAGGAGTTTTTGATTCTTGAATACCCCCTCCCATGTCTACTGCATATATCTACCTTGGCTAGTATAATTTGAGATCAGTTTCATTTTACTCATACCAGTGATTAGACAACAGTAAATGTTGGAAGCAGGATTTAAACCCATTTTTCTTCTGAATCCAAATCCTGCCTCTTCAGTGATTTTGACCTTTTGTTGTTGTTGCTGCAAATTTTAATAGCATCCCTATTTTGTGGCATGCCATTTTCATGAGTCTTCTGAGAGCACAGTCATTGGTATATAGCTGTTCTTGAGTAATGATCCCAGGGAATTTTTCTAATGTAGCCTGCTATATATCATGCTATGTTCTGGTTTGAATGTTCCATTGTTCTGTTGTAATATGTAATAATGTGATTTTTTTTTCTTTAAACAGCAGTTATCTGTTGTGAATATCTTTTATTATCCTATATGATTTCAGGACACAATACTTGAAGAGCTTGATAAAGAAGACAGTACTCATGATTCAGTATCTGCAGAATCAGATTCAGAAGAAGAAGGGATTCATATAGATTCACAAAAGGCTCTTGCTGAGAAAGAAAAGGTACCACACTATAGAATTAAGAATATACCTTCGTGGGTCAGTAGGAATACTTTAGAGCTGGAAGAGATTTTAGATGCCATCCAACTCCCTCATTTTCCAGATAAAGAAACTGAGGCATAAAGGGTAAATGATTTGCCCAAAATCAGGTAGTAAGTGGCAGAGCTGGAGTTTGAATCTACTATTTTGCTTTAAACCCAGCAATCATTTTACTGTACCAGGCTCACCTTCAGCGTCCTCCCCTCCTCCTGCCCCTGCCTGAAGGTGTGATAGTATATCCTTTAGGAATCACTACAACATGGCATTGTTTTGTGATTTCTTTCTGCTACCAGGAACTTGTGCCGTTGGTGCCACTAGGACAAGGTTTCTCAACCTGGGACCTGTGAAATATTTTTTAAAAAATATTTTAATAACTATATTTTAATATAATTGGTTTGCTTTGTGATCCTCTGTGTTTTATGCATTTAAAAACATTCTTATAAAAGGTTATTGGCTTCACCAGATGGTCATAGGGAATCAATGACACAAAAAAGGTTAAGAACCTCTAAGCTAGGATGGAGGGACAAATATCCTCAGGATTGTGATTCTAGGTAGGAACAGTGCAAATGGATCCACCAGATCTACTAGGAGTTGGGGAGGATCACTGAAAATCTTCGCCGAAGCAAAGGGAAAGTTACCTTGTTCAGGTTAAACTTCTATTTTGATACCTTTCTCTTCTTTGTTTGGCACCTGTCCATCATGTCTCTTGGGGCTCCTCGTGTCAGAAGGAGAGTCAATCTATTTTTCAGCTAGGGCCCTGGCAACAGTTTGGTTTGTGGCATAAAAAGAGTTGTAATAAGACTTGAGTTTGCAAAGCAGCATTTTTGTTTCATTTTTCCTAGGCTTGATGCTAAGGAATTAATGTGAGAAAGATATTTGTAGACGTACAGACAAAAATTGCTGTAGAATTGCATTCCATTATCATGAAAACTGACCAAAATTATGCTTTTTTTAGGGAAATAAATACTTCAAACAAGGAAAATATGATGAAGCAATTGACTGTTACACAAAAGGCATGGCTGCAGATCCATATAATCCAGTTTTACCAACAAATAGAGCATCAGCATTCTTTAGAATGAAAAAGTAAGGTATATTTGTATGCTTACAAATACATTATTTGTTCTATACTATATTTATTATACAGTATTGCATATTTGTGCATGTGTCATTTCTCCTTCATTTAATTGTAACCTGCATGAGTGCAGGGACCATTTCTTTATTATCTTTCCCACTGTGTTAAGCAGTGGTTGTTTAATAATTGAATTCATCAAGGGAATCTGACGTGTTTACCATTTATGGGTAAACTTCTGGAAGATTTTTGAATGTATTGAATTTTACTTGTAACAGCCTTAAGTTGGCACACTTTCATAGTTTAATTTTGTATATTAAAAGTAGTTGGCCACATAATAAAGGAACTATTTTTCCTTATTTAGTTTAAATCTAAAATTTTACTCCCTATAAGTTCTTTTAAAAACAAAATCCATAAAAATATTTTTAAAGGTTAATTTAATGTTGAAGCAAAAGGAGAGGAGTACTGGATTTGGAATCAAACCTGGGTTTAACTCCCAGCTCTGCCACTATTTTGTGTGTATATAACCATGAGCTAATCATTTAACCTCTTTGGGCCTCACTTTCCTCATTTTTAAAATGAGAAAAGTTGGACTAGATAGGCTATAAGATATCCTCAAGCTCTAAGTCTATGATCCTAAATATATGTATGACTGATATCTCTAACAGTACGCTCCACTATTTATATTTATAATAGAAAAAGCAGTATAAATGCTATTATTGTTTAGAGATAATTATTTTTTGGTAATAGAAGTGGATCTTAGTCATTGGTATTCTTGCCTGGATTTTGATATACATGTTCCATAGGAGGTTATTTTGGAACTTTTAGAATGAATTTACCTTCTTAACAGCCTAAAGATAGTGACTTTTTAAGGAGAAAAAAAAGAGGTGAGACTTGATGGTTAAGTAAGAATACAAATAAAATGTATTAGATTCTTATATCAGATAGGATCTTGTGTTCCAGTCTTCCTCTTTTAGATTATCTTTGTTGGCTCAAGAAAAAGCAATGGAGAGATTAAACTCTTGGGTGGCATGAAAAGAACAGGAAGAAAAGGCTCTTATTTTCTTGATACCACAATAATGGGTTTCAAGGAATTATTTGTGGTTTCAACATTTAATACTCATTGAGTAGTTCTCTCTCTCTCTCTCTCTCTTTTTTTTGGGGGGGGGGGGGGTGAGGCAATTGGGGTTAAGTGATTTGTCCAGGGTCATACAGCTAATAAATATCAAACATCTGAGGCCACATTTGAACTCAGGTCCTCCTGACTGCAGGGCCGATGCTCTGTCAACTGCACCACCTAGCTGCCCTGATTCAGTAATTCTCTTAATCAGTGCAAGCAGCCACCATGACTAACCTTCCCATATGACTCTTTTCATGTCCTCCCATAAGTTCACCATAATGTTGTGTCCTGTTCTCCCCTTCTTCCTATAGAGGGTCCACCCACTGTGGCTATAGAGGCTTTCTTCCAGTATCATGCGAGTACTAGTATTCTTTTTCTTGCCACATGACCAGCCCATATAATTTCTTGATGACTTCTTTTACAGTTGTTCTTCTGAGTTGCTTATAGGGGTGAGTGTGTTATGTATATGTATATATCAGCCTACTCAGTGCCCCCTTACATCTTTCCATGCCCTCTAGGTGATAACAGTTTTTAGTTTTTTGGAGGTAGTTACAACTACCTTGTATAACTCCCTTATCTCACTGCCATATAGCAACAGTAATACAATGTTAATATTAAAGAGTCTTGCTTTCATAGGAAGTTTTAGATCAGTAAAGGAGCATTACGATTTTTCAAAGGCAATCCAGCCTACTTTTTTTTGTTTGTTTGTTTGTTTGTTTCAGCCAAAGACAAGGTTTATTAGAACATGCATCATATTGGGCAGACTTTTAAGGCGTCTGAACATTAGTAAGCTATTGGAGACTGTGGGAGGGATCTAGGAGTGGCCAAGTAGTTTGGGGTGACTGGAGGAGGGGGTCTAAGGAAGATAGCCTAGCTAGGATTGAGTGTGGGAAATGGCCAGGGGCTATAGGGAGGGCTAGGCTAGGTTAAGGGTAACAGAATTGGGAGATTGGGTGTAGCCACAAAGAAAGGCCAGTTGATGGGATTATAGCCTCAGGCAAAAACCAGAGATCTGGCCATGTGGGAAAATCCAGGGTTTTTCCTTTCTGGGGCCCAGATCCCAACCCCATCATTCCCCCCCTCAAACAAATGGGACCCAAATTCTTTTGGAGTAAGGGGAGAAGGTCTCAGCTTCTGAAACTGCTTCTTGCTTGCAAGGAGCATAGAACTGTCCCTGCCTCGAGGGGGTCCCAAAGAGGAGGTTGACTGGAACTGAGCCCAGGCTGCATCTAGGGAACTATGGGGGGACATTGGCTGGTCCCCTCTGTTTGCTGCCAACTGTAGGTGAATGGCCCATAGTCTGGAAGACACAAATCTGACAGGAAAAAACTGCAGGGCCCAGATATAAAGCAGGGACTAGATTTAGGGCCCAACTTTGAGAGGATAAAATATCCTTAGCTCTGTTTGGATTCAGATAATTCAGTTTTCCAACCATGCAGTATCAAATCCACCTCATAGCCAGACTCAGGAATAGCCAGGTGGGTAACATTTTCAAAGAAACATAATGGGGAAGCTAAGCCAGGAGGATCCCATCTTTGACTGAGAATAAAATTGTCCTCTCAGCTTTTCCCAATACTGACTTCCCACCAGTATCACCTTCTCTGAGTAGCTTGTGGCATTTGTCTCAGATGATGGATTATTGATTATCGATGAATTATGACCCATCAGACAACTCAAAAATCTTATGAGCTTTCACCTCAAACAGCAAGTTTCACTAATCACAGCTTAGGAAAAATTATTCCAGGATTTACATCTTAAACTTAAATTTGTCCTGGTGTAAAAGCCAATCATTAGAGATTTCTGTACACTTGCAAATTTTCTCAGCAAGCCATACATAACCCAAACAAGGTTTTTGGCTAGTTTACACATTAAAACAATAACCAACAATAGCTAAATTATTTTAGCAGTAACCAGATTATGAAAAGTTGCTTGACATAACTAATACAGAAAGTCCAGCAATTTGAAACTTCAAACAAACCCATTACTAATCAGGTGACTTCAGTTTTGTTAAATGCACTTCCAAATTACTTTACACAGAAAATCAACACCTCATCATTAACAGTTAAAACTACAAATTTTGGGGCAGCGAGGTGGCACAGTGGATAGAGCACCGGCCCTGGATTCAGGAGGACCCGAGTTCAAATATGGCCCCAGACACGTAACACTTCCTAGCTGTGTGACCCTGGGCAGGTCACTTAACCCCAAATGCCTCACCAAAAAACAAACAAAAAAATAAAATAAAAATAAAACTGCAAATTCAAAAGAGCGTGCTTACGTAAGTTTGGAGGCTAGCTTCATTACCTTGAGCAGGATATGCTGAACCTGGGTGATGCTTCCACACAAAGGTTGCTCCAGAGCCCAAGGCCATTGCCAGTGGGGCCCATGCTGTAGCTGCTGCCCCTCCCCTCTCCTTCCTTTCCCAGGTGAGGGAGGGTGAAATCAAAGGTGAGGGGTAAAGGGTGAAACTTTTCTCCTATGAGGGGGGTTAACAGATACCCTCTTGACTCAAGTGAAGGGAGTGACCAGGTTGTACAGGTGTTTCAAAACTCCTTAATGATCAATCACAAAACCTCCAGAATATGCCAAGATATTTTTAACTGTTCTAACTTTCCCTGTAACCTCCACGAAGGAGGATTCAGAGGTGCAGAGGGAAGGGAGTAAGTAAGCCTCAGGGAATCAAAAAGCAACTGCAGTTTTCCCCAGTTCCCTAGCGCGGAGGGAATTAACAGAATTGAGCATACACTTCCAGATAGGGCGTCTGTGCTGCGGAAGGTTTACCCGGGTCTGTGACCTTGAACTGATCCAGTGGATCAAGAGCCTGAGAGCATCAGGCCAAATGAGAGATAGCCTCGTAACTGTCTTCCTGAAAAGCACTTCCAAGCCTTGATGCTTGGAGAGCGACCCTAACTGCAGAGCAAGAAAGAAGGGAGGGGAGGCTTACATACCTTCCAGTCTTGGCTGGAGAAGAACTTGGGATTAGGCAGTTTCCCCATACGGGCCACCAAAATGATGCAGTTTAGAGGTTAGGGGTGCTGGAACCCCAAGATCATGACATGTGGGTCCTGCCTGAAAGAATTCGATCCAAGCCTTCTTTCAGCCAAAAACAAGGTTTATTGAAGATTTGCCATATTAGCCAGACTCTTAAGGAATCTGAGCATCTGTGGGCTATTGGCTCGATTGTGAAAATCTGAGCAGTGGCTACATCATAAGAATCCCAGCCCCAGCCTACTTTTCAACTCTGGACCCAACTCATTGTCTATCTGTACTATCTGTCTCAGTTATACATGCTCTTGGACACGCTCTATAGAGTGTCTATCCAAATACCTATTGAAATGTGAGCAATAGATAATTCTTCATCCACTTGGTCTTAAGACCTTGTGGGGGTGGGTAGGCCAAATTACTTTGAATTATTATAGGAACTCTACAGTGTTTTGAGGCTTTGTGTAGTCATTATAACATCATCTGCAAACAGGAGCATCTGGAGGACCTCACCCTCTCTGTCACAGTGGTGAATACTTTTAGTGGACATCCATCTCCCTGTTTTATGCCTCACCTTATGTTTATCATCAGAGGGTCATTGAACAGGGTTATTTATTTTGTATTTTTCAAGGAACTTTAAATGATTTTGATGTATGGATGCGACACACCTTACTATAAATGAGGTATAAGGTGACCTTACTAAATTAAATCCTTTTTCATAATCAAGAAGTATTAAACACAATGAGCTCATTTATTCTCTACATCTTTCAGTTAATTGTGAAATGTCTTTTGCCTATCTTTCCAGGAACCAGGCCTCCATGCTGGACAGCTGACTCAGGGGTGATACCTACATCGTCTGTCCTTTCCTGTCGAAATAGCATTTGTTTCATTTTTTAAAATAGTTATTTGGTGTGTCTGCAGTTATTTTCATAGTGGTTTTTTGTAAATATTTTTTGCAGTTTTTTGAGGTTTTGTTTTTTGCAATTGTCATAACACCTGATAACCAAATATTCCTTTTTTTGGTTGTCTTTAGGCATATAATAAAATCTACTGCTTCATCTCCTTTCTTTACTTCTCTAAGGGATACTGGAAGCCATTCTTCTGTTTAGCTGTAATTTACATCTTCTGGTTTTGTATTTGGCAGTCTTGGCAAGACGGCCAAGATTGATATGATTCAGATCCTTCAGCAATATTGCCCATCAGTCATTGGATAAGGATCTCACATTTTGAGTAGCCCCCTTTCCATCCCTTCTTCAACTACACAGGATTATGGGCCATTTTTTACGTTACTTTGTTTTGTGAGTCGCCATGGCCAAAAAAATTGTCATCTTGTGACCATTCTACTAGTGCTCTCCTCCTCTGTAGTTCCAAGGTTGGTCATTGGAAAGTAGCCTTGGCCAGTTGCCACTCTCTGGCACCCTCCTTCACAACTTCTTCACCGATGGCATGCTGGAGAACTCTTCCCTGGGCACTGCCTCTTCTATTCCATATTCAGGAATGCCCTCGCCATCCTTCCCTTCTTCCTCTGCAACCTTCACAACTTCCTTGCCATCTGAGGTGTGTCTTTTCTATCTCCCCCACAACTTTCTGGTTCTTCCGCCATGAACTGTGTTCAGCCACTGGCAGTCAACAAGCATTTACTTAGTGTTTCCTGTGTGCCACTCAGTGTGCTAAGTGCTGGGAATACAGATGTAAGTAGAAAAATAGTCTTTTCCTTCAGAGAGCTTACATTCTAACGGAGGAAGACAGAACATAAAATGAAGCTGAAAAGGTGTGGAGGGGGGGATGAAATTCTTTTTCAGGGGCATGGTTGGGAAAGTGAAACGGGTGGAGAACCTGCAGCCTTAAGGCCGCATGTGGCCTTCTAGATCCTTAACTGCCTTTGCTTTCTTATTTGTACCCCTGGCTCTTAGTGTCATCTAAACACTGTTTTTGTTTTTTGCTAACCACTTAATAAATCCCTTTTAACTCATTTATTCATTCATGGACAGGATCATTGTCAAAACCTTTTTACACGTGTAAAACCTTTCAGAGCTTCCCCTCTGTCAAAACCTTCAAGAGCTCAGAGTCGTCTTCTTGCTGCGATGAGACATCAGAGGAGAACCATGATTAAGAAACCTTGTTACTATTTCATCTTATTAATAAAGACATTTCATCTATTACAGATTTGCTGTTGCTGAGTCTGATTGTAATTTGGCAATTGCGTTGAATAGAAATTATACAAAGGCTTATGTTAGAAGAGGTGCTGCTCGTTTTGCACTCCAGAAGTTAGAGGATGCCAAAGAAGGTAATAAAGACATTATCAGATTGTATTCATTTTTCATGTTGTCTTACAAAGAGAACTATATAGTGACCCCTTTACCTTTTAAGAAGTTATTTTAATTTTTGTGTATTTAGTTTTATTCTCATTACTAAGATTATTCAGTAGTATTAACAAAAATGAGCCAGCCTAAGGGATTAAATGATTCTTAATATCTGTTGAAAGGATTTTCTAGTTTTCATTTAAATTTCTAACTTTATTGACCTGACTGTACAGACTCTCTTATGTTGTATATATCACCAAATCCCTGCCTGAAGTGGATATGTAATAGGATTTAATAGGTTACCAATTTATGATGCATAGTACAAACTTGCAAAGTATTGGTCTTGAGTCTAGTGAAGGATTATGATTTGTGCTAGGATTTTCTTTCACATTGGGTGTTGGAGTTAGAGCTGAGATTAAGTTCGCCTGATGTCAACTGTTAATGGTTTCTTTATGCCTTCTTAAAGAAAACTTGACTACCATTGAAATCTTTTTTTCATGCATTTTTTAAGTTTTATGTTCCTATGTCTCACTTAGATTATGAAAAAGTATTAGAACTGGAACCAAATAACTTTGAAGCAAAAAATGAACTCAAGAAAATCAGTCAGGTAAAAAAACTAAAGTTGCTCATATTAAACATTACTTATTCAAGTAAATGGTGGTCAGTCCTTTGTGCCTAGCTTTATGAAAAGGAAATTGTTTTATTTCATGTAGTAATGGAATTTTCTTAATATGAATTTTCTAGCATTTTGACATTGAAGACTTCAGTGTTTTTAAATTAGCTAACAACTAATACTGTAGTTGGTTTCAGATTTTTTCAATTTGGTTTTTGATCTGTAGTTAACAATTATGTTACTATTGATATTAATAATAGATTGCAGTTATATAGTGCTTTAAAGTTTGTAAGGCTTTTCCCTGCTTTTCTATTTGTTCTGTTTTTGAGAACATAGAAAACTATATCTGCCTTGTAAGATGAATATAGTTTCATATTAGAACAATATCATTATATTATAGAATTGAGAATTTGTTTTATTTTTAGTCTCATTGAGTCTGTGAGATTTAGGAAATATCTTACATATATGTTATAGTCTGAGACAGAGGTCTACTTTTTAGATGTTTCTGGTTTGAAATGCTGGTCTTGAGAGTCATGTCAAATATTCATTTGTTTTTACTTGATAAAGTGTAGATTTTGAATTAAACTTGAACATTTAGTATTTTAGGAATTGTTTTGAGATAGTCCACAAGTTCTTCATAGATATTTCATGCAAAATGTACAAGTATATCATATATTTTTCTAATTTAAAAATTTATATTTCCTAGGCACTGATATCCAAAGAAGGTTCTCACCTAAACGAAAATGATGCAGTGATTGAAGTAACTGAAGAAGAAAAAAAACAACTTAAAGAACAACAGTGTAGGCAACAGGCCATCCGAGAGAAAGATTTGGTAAAAAAAAAAATTATTACAAAAAATTGAATTTTGGGAAATTGCCCTCATTCATTAAAGTTGCTTAGTTTTAACAAAATATTTTGAGAACGTTGTAACATGCATCACAGATAATGATTCTGCTGAATATTTTTTCCTTGGTTCCTTATTTGCTACCTGTATTTTGCCTTAATTATCATCATCACAGTTAACATTTTTATAGGACCTCAAAATTTGCAAAATAATTTACTTGTATTAGCTAGTTTGATACTCACAACCAGCCTGTGAAATAGGTACTTTTATTATTCCCATCTAATCAGAAAAATGTGGTTTACAGAGTAACTTGTGTGACTTGTTCAGAGTCACAGAGCTGGTGAGTGTCTAAAGTGGAATTTGAACTCAGGTTTTTCTGAATCCAAGTACTGTATGTTATAACCTTTCTGCCTTTCATATTATTCTCGTTTTAAAATTACTATGGAACTTTACTTTGGAAATTGCTAGGATAGTAGATATTGCATGTAATCAAGTCATCCTAATGTCATGACTGATATTAAGGTAGTGGACTAAAAGCATTTTATGTGTTTGGGGAATGATACCATAGTCCCAGTAAGTGAGCAACTTAGAAGTAGATAATTTAATGTTCTTATACACTCAATTTGGTATACATAGTTACTTATGATTAAAAAGTATTTTGCAAAAATAAATACTAACTTTCAGGTGAAAATCAACTTCTCTGATAGCAAAATTGAATCCAAAAAGATTATTTTTAGGGCAAACAGCAAATTAGTAGACTCTTGAAATAAGATGTAGCAGTGGATAGAGCACCAACCCTGAAGTCAGGAGAACCTGAGTTCAAATCCAGCCTCAGACCAAACACTTGACATGTACTAGCTGTGTGACCCTGGGCAAGTCACTTAACTCCAATTGCCTAAAAAAAAAATTAAAAAAAAGAAATAAGATGTAGTAAAATCTGATTAATTCAGAATTTTGAGTAGTTGAAGCAGGTTAGAGTAAATAAATATGTAAGTGGCATAAAGTTATAAGGGAAATTTTATCTTAAAATGAGATCATTCTTAATTGTTCATTGAAATTAGATTTCTACTTAATTAGCTTGTTCTGACAGTGTTTTGATGCGGCCAGTTCATGGTATTGTATGTCCCGTATTTCTTTTAAAACAATATTGAATTCATATTCCAGTAAATTAAACTGGCCTCACTATGAATTCAGTGAATTTTTTTGTTCTGCTGTGAAATGCCTGTATAATATTGGAATGGAAAAATAACACTAATACTTGAGTTTTAGTTTTTTTCCTTAGCTTTTATTAGTATTAATAATGCTTCTTTGATATGTATTTTTGGAAGATATGATTTTGTGTAGTTTGCATATGTTGAGGCATCTAGTTCAGTGCCTAGGCATTGAAGATTACTTAATAAGTAGTTGCTTAGTGAGTTCTTTTATTGTGGAATTTGAAAAATCTTAATTTAGTCTATATTCTGATATAATATATTTGACAAAACTTCACAAGACCTGATTTGCAGAATTACTCTATATCACAGCTGATACTGTTACTAAAAATACTTCAGTAATTTTACAGATCTGTGATTTCATCAATGAGAGTTATTCCCTCCATTGGTACAGATTGTACACCCTCCATGCCTTCTCATTCTGTAGCCTCTCATAAGTCCTGCACAGTGGATCCACTCAATAGCATGAGGACCTTGCTCTAAGTCTCTTGACATTATGTAAACATGAATACAGCATATAAATTGCTCCTCTGTTAACCCTTTCTTTCACCCCCTTTTCTTGTTACAAATCTCTTCTCTTATATGCTGCTTTGTACAAGCATTTTGTCATTGGTAATATGCTATATATAACCCATTTACACCCACCAAGAATGTCTCCTCTGCTCTTTGGGTTACCTTCAGTTTCTAATCTATAGATATTATGGTATTCTGAATCCTGGTCACATAGCATTACTAGAAGAATGTTAGTGTTAAAAAGATGGATTTTTGTTCCAAGGAGAAATTTGACGTTGAAAATGCTGTGTGATTTCCCAAATGCAGTCTCACCTGGTCTCTTTCTCGTTTACTTTTGAACCTGACTTGTCCATCTGCTTGTCTGACCAAGATAGAGGTACTGATGGATCCAACTCTGTTGACTGTTTATCTAACTGCATAAAATAGTTTGGATAGTAGACATTATTTGTTCTCTATGGATAGCTAGAACAAACTCCTTTAGTGATTAAAAAAGATATTTAGGAAACTTGGAAAAGTTGTGGGGCTTGATACTTCATACATTTTCACCACCTATATGGAGTCACTTCCATTTGGACTCTGTACTGGACATTGTTCATGACAATGGCAAACACCACCCTATTTTATCGCTATCTAAAAACTATTTGATTCTAAACTGCAGTATCTGTTGAAGTGGACAAGGAGCACAAAGGACTGTGGGTCATTTCTTATTTCATAGGTTACCATGGCCAAAGAATTCATCACTTAATAGCTAAGCTACTGGTGTTGAGTCTCTTAGTACTTAACTAGCTAGCTTGGAAAAGAGACACAGTCTATAGCAAGAATGGTAGCACTCAAAACCTTATCATCATGGTAGCCCCTTCTAAAGGTTGTACTTTGCTTGGATAGTCTTTGAGGGCCCAGGGTCACCTCCATAGCACAATAAAACATTGGAATAATTCTATTATGGAATACAACTAAAAATGTTTCTTTTTAAGCTTGAGTATTTTTGAATGTTAGTATAATTTAAGCTGAAAATTAACATTGCAAGGTAGCACACATTAAAATTTTTTAATGAAAATTTATTGCTATCTTGTACATTTTTAGAAAAACAGCAAATATTTAGGCAGTAAATAATTTGGACTTGTTATGGAAGGAATTACTTTTTGATAATAGAAAAGCACAGAATTTTAGCTCATGGAAAAACAAATTTGTCAAGTTGTCAAGGAGGAAAATGTAAGAAATTTTGATCTGTAATTCACATGTGCATAAAAACTAACAAATACCAAAGTGTATATCGAATGGAATTGCCTGTTGTCAACTTAAATATGTTTTTAATAGAAAATTTTAATACTAGTATGTACTTGTTACTTTGGAATATGTGGAGTATTTTTATTAACATATGCTCTTGTGGACTGAGGTGTGGTGAGATGGGGGGGTGGCCTCTGGTCCCTGGGTACTGACCCTGTTCTTAGATGCCTCCTGCCTCTACCTCCCCAACTCACTCGCTTCCCCATCAGAGGGAGGAGGACCTAGCTGCCAAAGCAGCGAGCACCAAAGAGAACCAGGAGATGAAACTGGAAGCATTGTGTTCTATTTGTGAAAGCAATAAAAGTTTCCAAGGATTTTAAGTCCAGTTTCATTTCAATGTAGGATAAGTAAAAATGGTGTTTCAGGGGCAGCTAGGTGGTGCAGTGGATGGAGCTTCGGCCTTGGAATCAGGAGGACCTGAGTTCAAATCCGGCCTCAGACACATAACACTTACTAGCTGTGTGACCCTGGGCAAGTCACTTAACCCCATTGCCTAGCTAAAAAAAAAAAAAATGGTGATCCAAAAGCCTTCTTAATAGAAATTTCTTGAACCAGAACATATTCATGAGCAGCTTCAGTCATATGTGTGAATGCTTTTTTCCACAATACCATGTCATCAGCTATAAAACAAAGTAGTCTGGCTAAATTACAGGAAGAAGTTGAAATTAATTCTGAAACTGCTGTGACACATACATTTAAATATACCATGGACATTAAAGAACAGTTCTTGGAGAATCATCATCCTCTTAATTCTGTGACATCAATAAGCAGTGTTATTTCACTTGAAACTCCTAGTAAAGTTTCCTCAAGTAAGAAAAAAGACAAAAATGAATGTCTTTCAAAAACTCTGAAATGGAAGCACGCAAACAAGACAGATCACAAAGGTGAACTTCCATAAGGCTGGAACTGAGTTGATGTGGTTAAGCAAAACTGGTTCTAATTTAAAGATAATGATTAATGAAAAAAACTTGATACAAGAAAATACTATCTTTCAATACAGTAAACCAAGGTCATTATGTTTTTTTCCATACTCTTTTCTTCTTCTTCTTTTTTTTTTTTTAGGCAATTGGGGTCAAGTGACTTGCCCAGGGTCACACAGCTAATAAGTGTCAAGTGTTTGGTTGGAGGCCAGATTTGAACTCAGGTCTTCATGACTTCAGGGCCCGTGCTCTATCCACTGCACCACCTAGCTGCCCCCTCTTTTCTTCTATTGAAGTGGCATTTTATAAAACATAAATTTTTATGTGTTTCCTAACAGTAATGGAGTAAAAGATACCTTAATGTCATTTAATCTTTTTGTTGTTGGTGACATTGATTTTAATAAATTCACTTACATGTATGTACATACTCTTGCGTACATCAACTCTTACCAAGTCTGCTTTCTTTCCTATGTTTAGGGAAATGGATTTTTCAAAGAAGGGAAGTATGAACTAGCAATTGAATGTTATACTAGAGGTATAGCAGCAGATGGCACCAACGCTCTTCTTCCGGCCAATAGGGCTATGGCCTATTTAAAGATTCAGAAGTAAGTTTTGTGCATTTTGTGTGCTGTTGTTAAATGAAAATTGAGTATTTTTTCTTTTGGCAAAATATCAAAATGATTCACTAAAGTTCAGTTTATTGCTTTGAGCACTATTTATATTCAGTGATGTGTATCTGTCTCATAGCTTTATTGTGAAATTCAAATGAAATACTGTATGGAAAGATCATTGTACAAAACTATAAATGTGTAGTGTTAACTATATTTACATGCAGTTTAAAAAACATTAAGTATCCTATTTACACCAGTCTTTGTGCTAATAATACCAAGGTGAAAAACTTGGAATATACTTGTCTATTCCCTGACTTCCTATGCCTCAGTCTATTGCACTCTGGCTTCTGAGCTCCCTACTCAACTGAAACTGAAACTCAGAGGTTACCAATGTTGTCTTAATTTCTAAATCCAGTAGTTATTTAACTTCATTGTCATACTTGACTTTTTGCTCATATTTGCCACTATTGATTGTACTCTCCTCCTAGATACTCTTTCCTCTCTAGATTTTTGTGACATTGCTATCTCTCGCTAGATCATTGCTGTACTTGGTTATATGCCAAGGTCCTGTCCTTGGCCCTCTTCTCTCCACGCTTTCTAATCTTGTCGCTCTCCAGTTTATACTCCATGGAGCTGCTAAGTTTAATGTCCCCTAAAACTCATATTTGACCATTTCCAGGCTCTAGAGTTTTCAATGACTCTCTTGCTTCTGGGATAAAATAAAAGTACCTCTGTTTAACATTTAAAATTCTTCTTAGTCTGACTCCAGCCTATTTTTCCAGAATAATTTTATAGTACATCTTCTTTCAAAGTCTGTGTTCCTACCAAATTGGCCAATTTGTTTTTCCCTTTACATGATGTTGCCCATGTTTACCTTATGTGCCTTTCTACATAAACTGTCCTCCTTTCCTGGAATACTCTCTCTCCTTACCTGCCTCTTGGAATTCTTAGCTCACTTCATAGCTTAGTTCTATTCTGCTTCCTATGTGAGACCTCTATTGATCTTCTCTTGCCTCCCCTCTCTCCCTGAAATGCTTTTGTATATATTTTGTATTAATATATCTGATACATGCTGTTTCCCCCCAGCAGATTACAAACTCCTTAAGGGCAGAGACTTTCATTTTTGTCACTATATCCTCATTGTTTAGCAGAGAACCTGGTGGGACTTACTAAATGCTTGTGGAAATGAAAAATGGTAGTCCTGTCCTCAGAGAGTTTATAAACTAATGGGGAAAATATAATACATAGACTGTGTATATTGTTGGCTTTCTCACTTTTAAAATGTTTATTACAGTTTATGTTCAATCTCTAATTGTTCCATTTAATGTTATTATTGTTATTATTATAGCTGATGTTAATATTGAGATATGCAACTAGACCTGTGATCTCATCCATTTGGATATACCAACTTCTATGTGACTCTTGGCCATGTCCATAAGTTCTCCACTGAGGGGTTAAAACCAATATGCTAGAAGCCTTCCTCGCTTTCTCCTGACATTGTGAGGATGCTAGTTGAGCACTCTGGCTGTCTACCTGTCATCTGATACAATGTGATTAGCCCATCTCTTCCTGTTTTTTCTTATGATAATCTTTAGCTTCTGTTCTTTGAAGTTCTCATTGGTTATATTTTGCAGCCTTCTCACGTCTACCATCTGCTTCTCCCTTACCTTCTGTATGATACTCATGTTCAGTTCTTCAGAGGCTTGTGTCCCATGTTTCGACACCACACAGTAACACCTTTAGGATGTTGGTATGTTATAAAGATTTGCATTTGTCTCTGGGAGAAACTTGGGATTATAAAAGGAGTTTTGCAGTTTCCTGAAGGCAGTCCAGCCCCTTTTCCTCCTCTTGTTTAACTTTGGGTCCAACTTGTCCATCTATATTTATTGTCAGTCCCAACCATATTGTATTAATGGACATGCTCTGTGGATTTGTCCATCCGTACATGTGTCATAATCTAAGCAGTAGATGTTCTTCATTCATTTGGTTTTTCCTATGTAAACAACTGTGCCAAACTCTTTTGAGTGGTTACAGATCTCTTCTGGGAGAGGTGTTCTACAGTATTTGGAGGCTTAATGTAATCAGCACAGTGTCATATACAAACAGGAGCCCCTAGAAGTCCTCACCATCCTTAGGAAATCCTTCTTCAACTCAAACACTGCTCTGGATCTCCCCTACCAATGGTGAACACCTTTGGTAAACATAGTTCCCTGTTTCATGCTTTGCCTACATTTATAATCAGAAGATGATGGAACAGTTATTTCTGTTGTCATATCTTTCAAGGAATCTTGAATAGTTTTGACATATGGATAGATTCTTGTTAGAAGAGATGCTATAAGAGATCGTTTTGCTTTACCAAGTCAGATGCTTTTTCATAAGCAATAAATGATAAATACAGTGAGATCTTGTATTCTTTACATTTTTCAGTCCAATGTGAAATAGTAAAGGTGATTGGAAGCTCTGTTTCTTGCCTTCTTAGTGCAGATGTCCTTGATTGATGTGAGATGAATCTCATAAAGGGAAAGTAGGCGTATATTTGATAGTTTTTGATGTTTTTTGGCCTTTTGTTTTTGTTTTTTTTACTTAATGCCCAAGAATTTTTTCCATATCTTTGGTATCTTCCTCTCCTTCAGATACCTTCAGAGTCAGAAGCCTTCAGTAGCATAGATAAGACTCTCCAAATTAAATCATCATTCACTTGGATACTTAGTAACTTGAACACAAAGGTGGCAAAAGGTGAAAATGTTGAGAAACATATCAGAAAGCATGACTAAAGAAAGCAAGATTGTGAGTAGCCAAACTTGTATTAACACAGAAGTCTTGCACCTTTTTACATGAACACTTTCTTTAAGAAAGATACTAGATACAGCAAAGACCAAGTAGAATCACACAAAATGAAACTGATTGTATTTTAACAGACAGGAAAAAACCTGGCATTCCTGAATCTGCTGTCTCTGTTTAGTCAGACCACTAACTTGTCAGAGATAATAAATAATGAGAAGAAAGATATGGCCTACAGTTGAAACCACTCAGCCTTGAATGTTTAAAAAATAATGATGAAAAATTAGTTATGGACAGGAGAAAGACATAAATACAGATTTTAATAATTTTATATCGATTTTTAGCTGATGAAATTTTATTCCACAGCAAGAGCCCAGAAAGTGCTTTAGTCAAACACTTACTTGCCACAAGAAGAGAGTTGGCAGCTGGCAAAACTGGTTTAGAATATAAATTTGCTTGTAAAAATCTTAGAATAATGATGGATGACTATAAACAGTATCTAAAGCAGAGAATTAGAGGAAGATTAGTAAATGCATCTAAGCAAAGCCATCCCAAGGCCATTGAAGGACACCAACAGAAGAAAAATGAAAAATAACCTATAAAAATTGTTATAGTAAACTTTACCACCACGGATGATTATATTTGGGCGCTCTAACATCCTGTCACTCGAATGCTTATAAGGGAGGTAGAAAAGGCAGTAAAGAAAATAAAGAAGGGAACAGCAATTGGTTTTCAGCCAAGTACATGAAGAAGAAATTCTTTCTTTAGTTAACACAACCTGACAGTAATTTAGCATGTTAAGTTCTTAGTGTGCTTTTCTCATTTATTCTTAGTAAACTTGTGAGGTAGTTACAATAGATATTCTTATTTTACAAATGAGGAAAGTGAGGCTGAGAAAGTTTGTGACCTGCCCGTGGGCACACATCCATAAAATATTGGAGGTGGAATTTGAAACAAGATATCTCCTTACTTCACGTTCAGCGCACTTTGCTCTGTTGTTGTTATTATTACTTCAAAGGATAGGAGTAAAATTCATCCACATTTTGGAAGAACATCCAGACTCAAGTAAATCTTTGGGAACTTTGTCACAATTGTTGACCAAGCCTCAAAGAACAGTGGGGTGGTAGGGAAAGGGAAGAGTACCCTCTGTGACTTTTCCTTCCCTTCCTTATTTGAAATCTAATTCTCCTCCCACAAAACCTTCCTTTAACTTAATCTTGTCTTAACAGATTTTAATAAAGGGTTTTTGATAGCTAGAACTAGCACAGTATTGGCATTGTAACAGGTAATTAATTTAGGGGGTTGAGGTGGACAAGAGGAGTAGTCCCTGCTCATGATTTCATCATTGTGGGAACTTCCAGTGTGGAAATTTCTCCCAATACAAATCAGTAATTTGTAGAGTTGCTAGAGCCACTGAGAGGTTAAGTGATTTGTCCATGGTCACATAGCATATGTCTTGAACCTAGGTCTTTGAGACTTGAAAGCCAGTCCTCATTAACTATATTAAACTGTCTTGATAATGAATTTTTAGATTACAGAATACTTGTGTGCTCTATGCAGAAAATGTTAGGACTAATAATATAGTATCACAGTTACAGTGAATCTTTTATTTAAACAAATACTGTAACTAGAAATATTGCACTAAACTTTGACTAGGCAGAATATGTATGTTAACTTTTATATTTGTTGTTGTTCACTTGTTTCAGTCATGTCCGATTCTTTGTGACCCCATTTGGGGTTTTCTTTGCAAAGATGCTAGAGTCTTTTGCCATTTCTTTCTCCAGCTCATTTTACAGATGAGGAAACTGAGGCAAACAGGGTTAAGTGACTTGGCTAGGGTCAAACAGCTAGTGAATGTCTGAGGTTGGATTTGAACTCAAGTCTTTCTGACTCTGGCCTGATATCCACTGCTCTACCTTGCTGCCCTAACATTTATTATAGTGCTTACTATATGCAAGCACTGTGCTAGGTGCTTTGCAATTATTATCTTATTTTATCTTCACAACAACCATGGGAAGTCTTGCTGTCATTATCTTCATTTTACAGATGAGGAAACTGAGGCAGACAGGTTAAATGATTTGACCAGGGTCACACAGCTAGTTCTGAGGCCGGAGATTTGAAGGTCTTCCTGATTCTAGGCCTAATACTCTATCCACAGTGCCACCTAGTTACCTCTGTCTATCTGACATTGTTGATCAAACTTTTGCCTTATCTTTCAAGGATTAGGTAGTAATTTAAAAGTCTCAGAGTACTTCTGTGTTGCTTTGTCTATGATTGAAGAGAAAAAGGCAATTAATGTATAGTTCTCTTTGGAAAGGCAAATAAAGGTTCACTTTATTTTATCATGTACTCAGGAAACAAGCAACATTGTTTAGTAGGACATTTGGTCACGTCATAGTGTTCATATGAGTAGTTGCAAAGGGGCCATCATGAAAATAATTGCATTTTAAACACCAACATGTTGTAGAGGTTAGAAAGACAGAATAATTCTATGTATAACTTGACGAGGTCCTCCAAATTAAGTCAGCTTATACTTTAATACTTAATGATTTCATTGTAAAGGGGAACTTGATGAGAAGTACAGTGAGAATATATTTGATTCTAAAAAAAATTAGAAGGGGATGGACATGGAAAACAGTAACCACAAAAAAAATGAAATTGATTATATATTAATAGATAGGAATTAAGTCATTACTGATATGAAAATCATTCCTAAATCAGCTATCTATGCCTGATCAGACCACCTTTTTGTTAATACAAAGATCAAAATTGGTACAAAACTAGATGGAAGAATAAAAATGAGAAAAAAGATGGAGATGATGAAAAATCTATCAGAAAGCATGATTTGGGAAGAAGTGTGAGTGACCAAACACTTGCTCGGCATTTAAAACAACTCCATTCTGATCAATTTAAATTATTCTTGAAAAATATTTAATGGATAAAATGACATTGACACCTAGTTTAATAATTTCATATGGAAATTTAACCTATGATAACTAGTTACCATCGCAAGGGAGAACAAAAGTTCCTAAAAACTCTACAATTAGCACATGTTTGACCTGTCCCAAGCAGGGAGAGATGGCATCAAAGGCAATGCCAGTTTATAATATGAAGTCATTTTAAGAATTTTATGGTGATGGATTATTCAAGGTTACAAGCAAAGACAAACAGTGAAGGATATAACCAATTTTAGAAAGCTTGGTGAGGGACTCAAGTAAGCATAGTTGTTCAGGACTATTTAAGACCGAAAATGGTGGATAAAAAAGACAAAATGGTGGACAAAAAGAAGAAAAATGGAAAAGATTTGCAAAATTTGTAAGTTTTTTTGTTTTTTTTTTTTAAATAACATTTACCACCAAGAACCATGAAGCCAAGGATACTAATATCACAACCCCAAATGTGCTAAAGAGAACAAAGATGGGAAAAGTAACTGTATTAGACAAAGGGTACACAGAGGAGATCAGTGTTGGACTTCACAATTATTGGGGCATTGAGAGATTGATTCATAAGAAATTGGAAGGGTATGAAAATATAAAAGGCATGGAAAACATCTTGAACTTCATTAATACTAGAACTTAGTAGCACTGGACAAAAGGTGATGGGAAACATCAGCTGCCGATCCATATGCTTGCTTACACACACACACACACACACACACACACACACACACATATATGTAAATTTTTTATGAGAATTAAGTTATACATACATTGCAAGCATCCATGATGAGAATACTGGTAAGGAACAGGAAGACTTTTACAAGTGATAGAATATCTCCTTGAACACAGGAACTGTTTCCTTTTTGCTTTTGTATCCTTAGAACTTAACTCAGTACCTGACATATAGTTGGTGCTTAATAACTGCTTATTAATCAGTAGTTCTTAATAGATCATATCTCTGTCATCATTGACTGATCAATTGACTGAAAGCTGTAGAGAATTTAAGATCCCACTGTTCTTGTTAGTTTGTTGGTTTTTTTTAAATATTTCATTTGGTGGAGGACATTGTAGCCTCAGAAGTTCTCTTTCAACACGGTATCTCCCATCCATACTTGAAATTTTTCAAGATTCCGCAGAGGATATACACAGAATCCAAGATGAAGAGGATTCACTATGGATGGACCTCTTTTTGGATGACGTCATGCTGGTTGCTTCAAACCCTAGAATATAGAGCCTCCTGGAAAAGGTTCATAACTGCTCAAGAAGAGTTTGTTTTAGTAGTACACTTCAGAAAACTCAAGAAGGTGAAAAATATCTGTTGTCTAGATTATAATAAACAGGCAGTATTTGTCGACAAACATTTGAGCCTAGAATTAAATCGAAAGAGAATGGACTGTGTTGACTTCAGGAAATTGCATAGCTCCTCTAATCATCCCAAACTTTTCCCAGAAACAAAAGTCCATCTTTTTAATAATGATTTTTGCCCAGTATTGAATGGCTGTGAGTTGTATAACATTTTAGATGCTGAAGGTTATACTCAGAAGTCAAAGTTGAGGTACATAGTGGTTTGCAACACATAGCAAATAAGGAACTACCAAAAAAGTAAAGGGTGTCATTAGAGAAATGTATCATCCAAAAAAAAAAAAATTGGGCTGGTCATGTGGTAAGGGCAAAAGATACCAAACTGATGATAGATAGCTTGTGTTGCTATCTTTTCAGTGTCTGGAGAAAGTCCCTCAGCATGTTGGGTAGACCCATTATTGTTTCTAAGAGGAACTGGACAAAAGTGGGACAGGATGGGCAGGGGTAAATGGGGTGTGATCTGCATCATTGGAAGGAACATCCAAATTTACAATATTAGAAATTAATTTAAATAAATTAATCTATAGAGAAGAAAGTATTCCTAATAACTGCAAAAATGCAAAAAAATCACTGAGCAAAGTTTAAGAGATTTCTGCTCTCAAGTTTGGAGGCATACATAGTAGTGCAAATCTTATGGGCTCTTTTAGAATTAATTGACATTTTGAACAGAAAACAATATTGTAATCAGATGGCTAATGCTAGTTCCCTCCACCCCACTCCCCTCCCCAGACTTAGAGGAGCTCAATGGTAAAATTGTAGGGCTATTCTTTTTTTTGTTCTATGCTGTTTCTATAGCATTTATATACTTCTAAAATCCTTCCTCTCCATTACAAATTTAAGTTATGGATTTTTACATATGTAAACTGGGCTCCATTGGATTGCTAGAATACAAACAGCAGAAAGAAGATAAGAGAATTTTATGTAAGGGAAATTTTACAAAAGGAAAAGAGAAGTTACAAGACCTCATAATGAGAGACTGAGTGCAAGAAACTTAATGTGTTGCCTGGGTTTGTTCTTCTTTGTGAAAAATAGAGGTTGTGATCAGTTCAGGAGAAAAGAGAATCATAGAGTAGAAAAAATGTCAACGAAGAGAGATGGTAACCTGAAAAAGGCTCTGATAGGATAACCATGTTTTTATTAATTAAGCATTTTTTACGCAACCGTCTTGTGCCAGTACTGTGCTCGCTGCTTGGGATATGATGTGAAAATGAAACAGTTCCTTCTCTAAAGAGCTTATATTAACACGGTGGAAAGATTTCTCAGAGTTACAAAGGGACCTTAGAGGTCAGCTCAGGAGGAGGAGGTAGGAGACCTAGGTTCTAGCCGTTACTGAATAGCTATGGGGACTTGCACAAACTGCTCAGCCCCTTCGTGTTGGGGTTTCCTCATTTCTAGAATAAGAGGCTGTACTGAGTGATCTCTAAGATCTTTTCCAGTCCTGGAGGGGGGAGTACAACTGGCAGCATCTTTCATCCTCATTTTCATTTGAGCTTTTACTCACCTCCTCCCATCCCCTGACTTCACTGTTAACATCTCCAGCTCACCTTAAAGGTTTCAGAGACGTGAACACAAGAAGTGTGAATACTCTTGATTGGTATTTCCTTTTAAATGGCATTATTCATGTAATCTTTTAAGATTTTTTAAAAGCTGAACTTGGGAATTGTAAAACTGTGTTTATTAGATACGAAGAGGCCGAAAAAGACTGTACACAAGCTATACTATTAGATGGTTCATATTTGAAGGCTTTTGCCAGAAGAGGTACTGCAAGAACAGCTTTGGGAAAATTAAATGAAGCCAAAGAAGGTAAGATTTTTATAATATTTACTAGAATTCAGTCATTCTGATGAGACCTAAGGCCGTAGGAGCAAGAATTTATGTAGCCTTCTCCACAGATCAGTGATAAAACCCTATCATCCTTATCTTCATTTATTTATTCAGTAAATATTGATAATTGAGTGGCTACTATGTGTAAGGCACTGTGGGGTATACAAGAAAGAACAGAATAAGGCCCTTGCACTCAAGGATTATTCAGATGACTTTCTAGTGGGATCATAGGATTTACAACGGAAGAGAATGTTAAAAATTCACTGCTGTGCAACCTTATTTTAAAATGAAGAACTCAAGAAATATTAGTTGACTTCATAAAGGTCACAGATCTTGTGAAAGAACAGATCAGGGGTTGTACCCAGGTCTTGTAGTATAAGTCTGGTGTTCTTTCCTCTACACCATAATGCCGTTCATGATAACTTACTGTTTTTAACCATGCTGAAGTTCTCAGTGGTCCTGCAGTTAAGAAACAAAACTTCTATAACCTTTTCAATAGCTTATTTTGATGGCATGTAATAAAACCTCACTTATTTGTGATAATTGTGGTGAAAACTAGATTGAATTAGTAAAATGTCTGAATAACAGAATATTTTTAAAACAGTCGACAAGTATTAAACATCTCCTATGTGCCAGGCACTTAATAGTACAAATACAAAGGCTGAAACGGTTCCTGCTGACAAAAGAGCTTACAAAAAGGACATGGAAAATACGGCATAGTTTGAGAGAGAGGACATTAGCTGTTGGGAGATGAGTGAAGCACATCCTCCAGGAAGAGAAGGGCTTCATGGGGTAGATGTAAGGAAGGAGGGTGCATTACAGGCACGTGCGGTGGCCTGTGCAAAGGCACAGCGATGGGAGATGGAGCGTCCCATGTGAAGAACAGGGAGAAGATCAGTTTGGAGCTGCACCAAAGGATACAGGAGGGGGAGGAATGTGGTTTTGAGGACGTAGAGCAGTTCAACAGGGATCAACAAAGTTTTCCTTAAATAAAGCAACTTGAGGGTCAGGACTGTTTAATTTTTGTTTTTGTGTCCCCAGTGTCTAGCACACGATAGGCACTTAACAAATGCTCCTTTATTAAATCATTGATCAAAGATCATCGATGGAATTGCTATGGTGACTATGAAAATATATAATTCACATGTCAATTATTTATGTAAAATGTTACTTAAAGTATTTCTCATCTTCTCTGGCTGTCTTGTATCAGTATTAATCTTCAGTTAGTTTTTAGGAACTTTAATTATCACCAATAACCAATTTGGATTTGAATAAATTGATTCTGTTGAACTTTGTATTTGTAAAGCACCTTGATCTTATTATAGTGTCAGGTTAGGTTTCTTAGTGCTAATCGGTTGATTTGCTATTTTCTGCTTGAAAAATATATGGATCCTCATTTTCTCTCTATAATACATAAAGCCATGATATTAATATATAAAGCTCCAAAATTTTAACTGTAACATAAAGAGAGATGCAGACAAATACATTCAGAAAATAGAAAAATATGACATTAAAGTAACTTCTTGGGTAGAATTGTGAGGAAAGTACTCTGAGAACATTAGAAATATGAGCTATAATTGTTGCTTTGTAAAGGTTTTAGCTAAAGATAGAGTACTTGTGATAGTACTTTTTCCTTAATAACTCTTTACTGTTTGGTCGACATATACTTAGAGCTAGGAGAAGAAAGTGTGAATTTATGGTTGAAAAATCAGCTTCTTCCCTCTGCCCCAGACCGGTACTCCCTTTATGAATGCAGGTTGCTATCTCTTTGTAAATTGTTTGAGAACAATGCCTGAAGCTACTGAAAGGTTGTGACTTATTCATGGTCACATAACTTGTATGTGTCAGGGAAAGGTCTTGAAATGAGGTCTTCCTGCCCCCAAAGCCAGCTCTCTATCCATTGTGCCATAGTTAGTTATTCTTGAGCCAGGCCTGTGCTTTGGAGATAAATGAATTCAATTCAGTAAAGTCCTTTCTATGATAATAGGCAGTATCTAGACTCTGGAGGTACAAGTACAGAAATGAAATAGTCCTGCCCTCGAGGAACTTAAATTCTATTGGAGTAAATAACATGTACACAAGTAAGTAAATATATGCAAAATAATTTCAGGGGGTGGAGGGTACTTACAACTATGGGAATTCACATAGGCTTCTTGGAGGAGGTGAAGAGTCCTTTTTTGTGCTCTTTTCTAAAATCAGAATTTTTAAGAACTGGAAGAAAATTATCTCTTCTGACTGTCTTAACTTAAAGATGAGAAAATGGAAGCACTCAGTTGCCAATTAATGGAAAAGCTGGGACTGAGCCTTTTCTACCGTGCCATGCTGTCTCTCATTGAGCTATGTGAGAATCTTATTAATTGACAAATAAATATTCTGATTAACCAGATTTTCCATCTAACTGAAAGGTGAACTATTTATATGTTGAAAATAGCTGTAACCAAGATGTTAGGTAAAGGTTGATGATATAGAAACCCTCAAGGTTTCCATTAACTTATTGTTCCTGAGCTTCATTACCTCTAGGGATCTGGAAACTTAATGCTTGGCTTGTCCAGGGCCTGTCAGCCCTAGGAAAACTGGCTCACATCATTCAAACTCATGGGATTGCTTTATTCCAGAAAATCAATTTATGGTGAGAAATAGAACTGCTGAATATTCCTATGGGTGTATGTGTATCCTTTGCAAATAGAAAAGTCTGCTTGGAAAATGGAGCTGTCTTGGTGAATATTTGAAATCAGAAAAAAAAGGTTTCCAGTTCGAACAGAGCTATAAATATTAAGTGCTTACTGTCTGAGGCACACTTTCTCTTAAATATTTATTAGCCTTGTGATTAGGAGCAAGTCACCTAAGCTTCAGTTTCCTCATCTGTTAAAATGGGGCTGATACCTGTAGTACTTACTTTGAAGGAGTTATGAGAATTAAGCATGTATGTAAAGTGCTTTGCAAAGCTTAACAGAATGTAGGAGTCAGTTATTGCTAGCTCCTCATCTTTTTTGATGAAGTTTAGATCGAAACATTTGGAGGGAAGTAATGTTCTACAGGCTGTTAAAACAGATGGATAAAATGACTGCCTCTTGGAATGGAGTAAGAGTATCTTTAAACTCACTGAAAGCATTTTTGGGATAACTTCACTGCCAGGCAGAATGAGGATGATATATGTCTCTTCTGTTGTTTCTTCACAACTTTGATTTCTTTTGCTAGATCTTTATATTTGAAAGCTTTTCATTCCATGTGATTTGGGAATTTTGAGCATTCGCTATGGTGACATGTATTGAAAATGTTGTTTTTAATTTTATCTATAATACTAGACCAGTTGTTAAATTCCCAAGAATATTTTGAGGTTAATATTTGTAGTATGGGAATTTCTTATCAGTTAAGTTGTTAATTATAACAATAATATTAATCTTGCTCTTAAAATTATTGATGAAGTTAAAATAGAAACAGACCTAGGACAAGTTACTATCCTGCTATTATTATCATTACCATCTCATTTTTCTCTTTTATTTTTCAATGCATTTCAGAGAGAAAACAACCCTGGGACGAGTTACTAACCTGTTGTTCCTTTATAGTCAGTGTTCTATAGACTGTTGCACAGATGGACAAAATAACTGCTTTTTATAGCTAAATAGAAGTATCAGAATATAAATGTATCCTTTGTAGGCTCACTGAAAGTATTTTTGTTATAACTCTTAGTAGCAGACAGGACAATAGAAATGATACCTCATCCTGTTCATATGTGACTTTGATCCTAACTAGATCACTGTACTTTGAAAGCTTTTTATTCCATGTACCTTGGATAGTACAAGTATTTGGGATAGTGACAACTATTAAAAAATATTCTTAAGTTTTTATGGATGAATGTTGTTTTCAGACATTTGTGAATAGGAGTTCATTCTGTGATTACTGTCTAGTTCCAGTTTTGAGCTCTGTACTTACATGGTGTGGGGATTTGTTGCCTGTCAGTCCATGAAAAATAGTGAGCTTAGGATGTTTAATTTTTCCTTCTTCAGATTTTAGTAACTTAATGATTTTTATCTCTTAGTTCATTTAGTTTAACTTTAGGGATAAAATAATTTTTTATTATTGCCCTACAGTGATACATGAATGTTTGACTAGGAGCTGATGGTATTGTTAACAAAAAGTAGTGTCAAGCCCTTGGTGAAATCTGTTCACAGTTTTGTCCACCCTTTTCAGCCAGAGAGAGGGAAAGAATGCCAGGGATAGGGAATGCTCAGGAGCTTTGAGTTTCAGTTTTTATTGCGATTAATCATACAATATAATGCAAGTGTTCATTTCTTTAGCCTGTTACACATGTAATTGTGGTTTGTTTGCTTCAGTGTACTAAAGCATTTCCAATATTTATGTTTCTGATTTCTTGCCTTCTTATACCAGAGCATTAAAGCAGCACCACTTTTGTTCTCAGTATCAAGCTGATCGTAGTGACAGTTTCAAGTAGGGCCAGCACCCTCCATCCATTTCATCATACTGGCTGACACTTAATCTTTGGTATCACCAATCAGAGCCCAGTCAGTGTTTCGGGGTTCCTGCCAGGCCTTTACTACTGCTATAGTGATTTAGGGACATTCAAAGTTGTTGTTCTTCTGCTTTGCTGTTGTACCCTATCTCCAATGTGGGTACTAGTTTGGGTTTTAGTGAGGTTGTTCCTGTTGTTATTGGCCCTGTATGTGAAAGATAAATGAGGTACACCTACTGCCCTCAATAAATTTATAAACTTACTAGAGCAGTAACTTTTTTTTCCTCACCAAAATGGAATTTTAATGGAAGTTACTATTACTTTGTTTCTTTTTTTATATTAATTTATTTTTAGTTTTCAACATTTACTTCCATAAGATTTTGCATTCTAAATTTTCTTTCCATCCCTTCCCTCCCCCCTTCCCAAGACAGTGTGCAGTCTGATATAGGTAGAGCAGTAACTCTTAATACATAGTAGACTGTGATGATTACTGTAAGGCAGGGATACAGTATGGTAGAAACAAAAAGAGAAAGATTAATTTCAACTGGGAGATGTAATGAAGGCGTCGTGAAGGAGGTAGCATTTAAGCTGAGCTTTGAAGGATAGGTAGAATTTTGAAAAGGGGAGGAATAAAATTACAAATGCCTGGGAAATTGGAATAGAGACTGCCAGGAAAAATTCAGTGAAAAAGAACCACAGAGTTCTGGAGTTACATTCAAAGATAGAGCAGTCAATGAGGATTTGACCACAAAGGTCAGTACCAGCCATGGTTGGGATCCCATCTGTAGAACCTTGGACAACAAATGGATGAGGCAAGAGGAACCAGAAGTCTTAAGTGTCCAGCTTAGAGTAAGTTCTCTGAGGATAGCTTTAGGCCAATAATCGCAGATCTAACAGTGCTTGCCGTGCCTGAGTAACATTTTGACCTCAGGTAATGGGGGGTAAGAAAGGGTATACTAGTTATCTCTAAAGTCCTCTGTGACTCTAAAATTCTTTGTTTCTATGATGTTTAAAATTCTGATTGTAACTATGAGATAAAATATAAATTTCCACATTTTACTGATGAAGAAACTGGGCACATAGTTTGACATTTATCCAGGGTCATAAAGCTGGTGAGTGATGATGCTGGGGCTTGAACTAAAGTTTCCCATTTGTCAGTTCATTGAGAGGCAGTTGGTACAGAGGGACATTAACAATGATTAGCTGAGTTTACTCAGAGAAAACTGAAAAACTACCCTATATTTTTCTGAAAGGATGGGAAAGTATAGCTCTGTATACTCCCCCCATGCCCTTGAATGGACAGCAAAGTTATGAAAAATCTTTAGGAGTTAGGTATTTTCTAAATAAACCTTGATGAAAGCTAGCTAGAGTTAAAAATCTGATGAATATCATGAACATTTGAAAAACGTGTTACTCTTTTGATTTTACATCATCTCTATTTCCTAATCTTTCCCCTACAATAAAGCCTGGAAAAAAAGGGTGGGGTGGAGGGGGGGAATATTCTGCAAAACTACTGCATTAATTAATGCAGTTTAACATTATATTTAGTGTTTCATACTTGGTAGTCTCCCACTTCAGGCCTCTCTCTGGATCCCACTTGAGTGAGTGAATGAATGAAAAAACTTTCATTAGCACTTAACTTTGTGCAGAGTGCTGAGGATACAAATAAAAAAAGCAAAGATAGTTTATGCTTTCCTCTCAGGGAGCTATATATTCTATGTACGGTGATATATTCTACATGGGGAAACAATTCACTTAGGAGAGCGAAAGCCATAAAGGGGTACTTTGGTCCTGAAAGTTACTGGAATGGTGAATGGAGTACATTGACACATTCAAATCTAGGCACAATGGCAGATTTTACTAACTTTAATCATCATTTAGAGGAGGGGAGAAGCAGACAAGTAGGAAAACTCACCTTTTAAGATGCCCAAGATGCCTAATCATATCTATGAAAATTTAATTTCTAGGGAGCTGATGGTTTCATTTTATTTATTAAATGTATAAATGAAGTTATAGATTTATTTAAAAATTTTGTCAAGAACTTTAAAAGAAAAATGCAATTTAGCCAAATTAAGCAACATATCATATCAGTGGCTCTGAAAGTATATGCACTATTCTACACCCAGACTTGCTACTGCACCCTAAGGACCATGGGAATTTTCCACTTAACTTGCAACTAAAACCTTCCATCTTCCCCATTAGAATGTATTTGCATCTCCAGCTTAGCACAGTGCTTTGCACATAATAATGTAATAATTACATTATGGCATGCTTTTTCACTTATCTTCTTGTTAGGTTACTGGGTTTTCTGAATTTAGAAGAATTTTATTTGTATTACTTTATTTGATCAGAGGAGAGCTACCTTAGCTACCTTTTACTCCACCATCTTCCGTATATGTATGTATATGTAGTTGAGAGAATTCTTTTTTCAGGTTTAAACAGTGACTGAGGTCCCTCCCAACTTGAAATTGTCAGATTCTGTGGATTAGCTGACTTAGTATATTTAGACTGCAGAGTAGGCAGTCAGGAAATGCCCAATAGAATTTGATGCCTTTTAAAAAGTGGATAATCCCAGGGATGTGAAAGCAAGGTGCTAGCTTTCCTGGGCTTGTCTGGTTATTACTGAAATTTTATATACTAACTTATCACTTTGGCCTATCTCAAAAGTTACACTGTATAACTTGGTCCATTGTTTTTGGTTTATTTTTGATCAGTTAAAGCCAGCCCATTTGGAAACAATATTTTGACTACTTCTAATTATAGCAGAAGATGATTTCAGATATTGAATGATTCAAAGGTGGATTCTGAATTATGCAGGAAAGGGAGATGGTGAGAAATATTAAGCTTTTATTTGGGAATAGACTGAGTGTAGTACAAAAGGAATGGTTTGGATGGACTTAGATACCTCTAAAAAGGTTACATTTTCATGGAGGTTGTTTGCCACAGAGTACAAAAATGAAAGAGATTTCTTATAGATAGTGAGATCTTCTGAATACTTCTTTGAGAATGGCATAGAGCTGATTGCATTAAAACCAGAATGCTTCAGGGCCTCTTTTCTTTTGATCCACAGTCACTCAGAACACAACCTAATAAACAGAGGAAAAACTCAATGGGTAAAGAATGCCTGCTGTCCTGGGAGACAGGCAGTAAACATTTATTAAGGACCTTCTACATGCCAGGAACTGTTCAGATTATGACATAGTTATATGGATGGCTTTTAATGAAGTAGTTCTTTAATACCTAAACTTTGGAAAGACTACAAATGAGCTGGGTCCAGAATTGGATAAGTGAAAGGAAGCAGGCTGCATTGCATTTTAGAAATTGCGCAGTGCTTTTAATAATCCCAAGCTGCTTCTCTTTGATGGACAAGCCTCTTTATTGTTTATTTTTATTGGTATTTCTTGCTTTATATCAATTTCATTTCTGATATATCCCACGGCTTCCCCAATAAGCCATCCTTAGTAACAAAGATTTTACAAAAAAAAACAAGCAGTTGAGCAAAACCAACTGATACTTCAGCTGTTTGACAATTTTTTTTAGCATAATTCTGAATTGGAGGGGAAAAAATCCTGTTTTTCAAATTGATCAGTTACTAGCTAAGCAAGTAATTTTTTTAAACATAATTTTCTATTGAAAGTTACACCAAACAGCAATTAGATATGAGGTTATAAGTCAGTAAACATAGCAACTTTTGGTTTTTCAGTAGGAGGCATGTTTCCTTGTGTGTGAATATTCATCATATGTAATACAAAAGTAAACAAATGTGAATCTGATTTCCATTCAGAAGAAAGTTTTCAACATAAATTCATTATTTATTTTTATATGATTCTCCTTAATGGATGTTATCAATACCTTAATTTTTAAAGTTGATTTTGCACAATGTTAAGGTCTGTTTTGCTGGATCAAGCAGAATGCAAAAAGGGGAATAAGGTATAAATATGGAAGGTTAGTTTGGAAACAAGTTGTGAAGGATTTTAAATGACAAAAAGAGGAGTTTAAATTTGATCCTAGATTCAGTGGGTAGTCACTAAAGATTATTAAAGAACTGGCCCTGGATTCAGGAGGACCAGAGTTCAAATCTGGCCTCAGACACATAACACTTACTAGCTGTGTGACCCTGGGCAAGTCACTTAACCCCATTACCTAGCCAAAAAAAAAAAAAGATTATTAAAGAAACTGACATAGGCTATTTAGGAAAGTCATTTAAGTGGAGCTTGGGTGAGGGAGGGAGAACAATTTAGGAGCCAGCTGGGAAGGGGGAGGGGCATTTTTCAGGTGGGAAAATTTTCCCAATAACTATGCCCAAAGGGCTATAAAACTATGCATTCCCTTTGATCCAGCAATATCTCTACAAGGTCTGTATCCCAAAGAGATCATAAAAAAGGGAAAAGGACCCACATGTACAAAAATATTTATAGCAGCTCTTTTTGTAGTGGCAGAGAATTGGAAATTGAGGGGATGCCTATAGTTGAGGAATGACTAAAGTTGTCATATATGAATGTAATGGAATATTATTGTGCTGTAAGAAATGATGAGCAAGCAAATTTCAGAAAACCCTGGAACGACATGAACTGATACAGAATGAAGTGAGCAGAACCAGGAGAACATTGTACACAGTAACAACAATCTGTGTTGACCAACCTTGATAGACTTAGCTCTTCTCAGCAATGTATTGATCTAAGACAATTCCAAAAGACTCATGATGGAAAATGCTATCCACATCCAGAATAGGAACTATGGAGTCTGAATGCAGATTGAAGCATACTATTTTTTTTTTCTTTCTCGTGGTTTTTACCTTTTGTTCTGATTCTTCTTTCACAGTGGGGCTAATGTGGAAATGTTTAATATGATTGTGCATGTATAGCCTATATCAGATTGCTTGCCATTTTAGGGAGGGGAGAGGAGGACGGAGAGAGAAAAATAATTGGAACTCAAAATCTTATAAAAGTGAATGTTGAAAAAATAAATTAAAAAGAAAAAAAATTTCAGTGGGAGCTGAAAAAAAAAATCCACATTTTCCCAATAGCATCTATGAAGCTAAGTTATAAGCTTGCATAGGCTTGAGGAGCAGAATGAGGGAGTGTTGGGGAATAATGAGGTAGATGTGGTTGTATTGGAGACAAACCTCAGAATTGACTCTTAAAGGGATGTGACCCATTTTTCTTCCTGATTAGTTGATCCAGGTGCACTTTAGGGATGATGGGGGGAAGGGATGTTAGGCTTTTCCATGGAGTCTTCCCTGAGCTAGTAGTGATTTCTCTCTCCCTTTTAGCCTTTGTAGCTCTTGGTGGATGCCTTTCAATTGCACTTGAACTCATTCCCCCTTGTATTATGGTTATTTGTGTACTTGTCTTAACCTACTAGATTAGAGTACATGTTTTTTGAAGGCAGGGATCATGACTTACTCATATTTATATCCTTCATAGGATATTGAAAATAGCAGATGCTCAGTTGCTACATTTTTAAATTTTATTTTTCTATTTTTAAAATAAATACATAAAGAAATAAGATTTTCCTTTTTTTTCCCCTTTCCCCTGCACTACAGTTTGTCATATACTATCTGACACTGAGAAAATTACTTTATCCTCTCAGTGCCCCTACGCAACTCTAGTTGTTGCCACCATTGGTAGAAGAGAGGTCTTCACTGGTTCCTTTGTCTATGAAATCATGGATCTGGACCAAAATTTTAAAATCTTCTTCCCCATCAGGTCTTTTTTATAGGAGAGTTGGTAATGAGGGAAACTTAGGACCACAAAACTATGCACGAACATCCAGAATAATAGAAGAATAGGGAGACTGACTTTGAAAAAATAGGTCATTATTTGCGAGGCTGGGACTAGAATCTAGATATTTTTTCTCGTAGGCAGCTTTTTTCATTTGATTAAACCAGCACAGAGCTTTATTTTGTATCTTTTTCTTGATATTAGCATTCAAAGTCATTGCTTTATGGTGTGGAGGCGATGTGGGATTCTCAAAGGCTATGCCAATAGAATGCAGACTATAAACCCTAGTCATCTGTTTTCTGAGATCTGTCTTCCGTACAGCTGCCAATTTAATCTTCCTAAGGCACACATTTGGCCATACCACTCCCCTCCTAAAAAGCCATTAGTGGCACTCCATGTCTTGCCTTATTTCATTACCCTTCATTCTCTTTCCCTCTAGTCAAAATGGTGCTGGCAGCTGTTCATGAATTCTACATCTCGTCTGCCTCTTCTTCATTTGTGCAAGCTGTCTCCAAAGCTGGGATGTGCTTCCTCATCTTTATTTCTTAAAATCCTTTAACCCAGGGGCCGTCTATTATTTGTTAATGTTCAGTTTATCTGTGTACATATTATATCTCCCCAATACAATATAAACTCCTTGTGGGCAGGAACTTTTATAATGTTGTCTTTATATCCCTAGCCCCTAGCATAGTGCTTTGTACCTTGCAGGCTTTTTATAAATGTTTATTGATCTGAATTGAATTATTGATGTATTCAAGGGAAGAAACTAAGATTGATTTATCCTATTCATATAGAAAAATAGAATTTACTCTTGATCATCATTTCATTTACTTTGCTGCTAAATGCTGTTCTCCCCCAAATGACTTGCTCTGTTTTCTAATACATTTAAGTATAACCTTTGTAGGAAGACATGGGATTAGTATCTGAACATATAATCTCCTGAACTCTATAAATACTTTGCCTATTGTATTTTTTTCCTCTTTTTCAGACTTCACAATGGTTTTAAATCTTGAACCAGGAAATAAGCAAGCAATAAGTGAACTTTCCAGGATTAAAAAAGTATGTATCCTTGTCATAGTAGCTTTTCAAAATTCTGAAATATGAAAATATTGACTTTATTACATATTTCACTTGAGAATATCACATAACCATCTCACATTCACTTTTAAGGAATTGATTGAAAAAGGGCTGTGGGCTGATGTGTTTGATAAGTCAACTGAAAGGCAAAACTTGGTAAAATCCATTGATAAACCTCTTCATCTTAGATCAAATGTAAGTACAACTTTTTCCAGGAGTTTGCATTTCTCTTTTAATATTAGTGTAATCTCAGTAAATGCTGGAAATTTACTTGTGTTTATAAAATTGAGAAATCTAATATAAATGTTTGAAAGGCAAATACAGAAAGTTCTACTTTGAGCAATTGTGGTATTATACCTGCTAGCGTTTTTGAGATAAGAATAAGAAAATAATACAGCTATTTAAGTTCCCAAAATAAAAGAATATTATGGAATATTTTACACTGCAAACTTAAATTTTATTATCTTTTAATCTGATAATAAATTAATGCAAAATATTTTAATAAAAATGCTGATAAAACTAGATGTTTTCCTTTTTATTACCTCGGAGAAGCAGCTCAATGGAAAGAGTATTGTGCTTGGAGTCAGAATAACTGGGTTCGAGTCTTAGCTCTTCTGTTGATTAACCCTGTGATTGTGGCAAGGCAGCACTCAGCTCTGAGTCCCTGTTTCCTTGTTTGCAAAATGGGTGCCAAGTCTAGAAATTCAGATTCCCTCCCTTTCCATTGTTCTTTCACTGACATCGCATTTCAACTGGATTTGTCAGTTTAATTTTACTTTGCTCTGTAACTTAGAGTTTTAGAGATTGACTTGTCCCCTCATAAATTATATATTGCTTATATAGACTAAGGATGAGTAAATGCTAGTCTGGGAAATGAATTCATATTTGTGAAATGAAACTGGGATTTTTGAACTATTTAATGGTAGTCTCCTACAACAGAAAGGTGTTACTCCAAAGAAGATGGCCTTTTTCTCTGTGAAAGAGCTATTATACAATAATCATCACTATACATTGTATTAGATAAAAATCCAATAAAATGCATCACACAGTTATGAGAATTTATGAAGAGGGCTATATGTGGACTGTTAGTTGGGGAAGTGAAAAGTGGATTTAAAATACGTTTAAACTATCTTACAGGATGATTAGGATTTTACCAACTTGAAGGAAAGGACATAGGCAGTGGCATTGAATAATCTCAGCAGGAACAGGGAGTATAGTTTGAGAGAGGGAAATATCATGAGACAGAGCTGGGATAGTAGACTGTAGTTTCCAAGGTTGTTCAATGTTTGGATTTATTCCTTAGGAAAAAAGGAGTGATATTCTCCTTGTTTTTTTTTCTCCAGACACCTCTGTTTCCAACCCCATCCCTTAGGGGACTTGCCTTGTATGAATTGGGAAGGAGGAACATTCAGACTTGGCAAGTAGAGAGGTGTTCCACCCTCCAGTATCATCTCCCATCTCTCCACCCTTACTCCACTCTTGGGCAGTTTCCTTTGTGTAGGGATTATCTGTGGGAGATAGAGGGCAGGTGTCTAGGGATAGCAGGAGCAGAGTAGAGATATGGTTGGAGGGGGAAGGAGTACCTAGATTCCTATCTAAGGTGAAGGAGGCTGGAGAGCAGGGCATTGGAGCGCTAAGACCAGAGTTGGGGTGAAAGGTGATGGGGAAAGGTAAACACCTAGGTTCTGTAAAGGGGTTGGGTACCTAGGAGGTGGGGTGAAGTTAAGGTTTATTATGAAGAACCTCTTCTGACTAAAGAGTCTGCTACACAGTTCCCTTTTCCTGCTCTCCTTATTCCCTTCTTACACTTTCCACAACTCCTTTGATACTGTCCCCTCACTCTTCATGTTTCCCTGTCCTCCACCACCCCACTCTGTTTTTCTACCGTATGCCCCAGGAGTTTTCCTAAACATCACTTATCTCACCCTTTAACCACCCCACTTGGTTCTTTCCCTGGTTCTTCTCAACATTTTCTCTTCTTTTTCTTCCAACCCACCCATTGTATTGTCATTTTCCTTTCCCCCCATTCCTTGCTCCCAAATATTCTGGCTCTTTCACACTTATCTTCCTGTAAATCTTTGTCTCTTCATTTCCTGTATATATCTTATGTTCACTTCCTCAATCTTTCCTCTAGTTTCTTTTTTTCACTCCTTCCAACATTTCTCTTCCCTTTCCTTCATCTTTTCCTTTCCCAAAGGGTTATCTTTTTCCTAGAGGAAGCTGAGGGTGAAGGCAGACTAGTGAACTTCTTTTGACTCTACCTGTACCATGCTCAAGGAGGCTAGGACCATATGTCCAGGGCCTCAGGAAGTATAAGCAGTCTCTAACCCCCACCACCACTTTTAAGTATTTTCTCTACCCCTTCCTCAACTTTTTAGGTACCCAATGTCCTCACCTGTCCTGTGAGGTAAGGGCTGGGAAGGAGTCAGCCCTATGGTAGACATCCCTTCACAGTTAACTTGAGGTGGGCCATCTTCTCTGCAGCCTCTACTCCATCTTACTGACTCTGGGAACATCGGTTCCTGACTCTGGGAATAAGCAGTGTAGCACTGCTAGGGAGATACCAGTACTTTTGAGCTACCTCTGCCTCAGCCAAAGCTGTCTTGATATGAAGCCCCTTGGAGACCACCATTTATTAGTATCCTTCTGGAAGTTTAGTGCCGCGGGAGTAGGGGGCTGACCAAGACCCTCAGTTTTTCTCTCCTCGCTCTACCCCTACCAGATGAGAAGTTGTTGTTATTACAATAGGAGCTTTGAAGAGGACTGCAGTGATTGAGATAATGGTTCTTTGTAGTATTATGGTGGAGCAAACTTCTGCAGATTTAGCAGAGAACCCTGCACTTGGAACTCAGAAAGTCCCAAACATAGGGTGAACTGGTGACTGTAATTATTTCCAGATCTTTCAAAATGTGCTCCACATGTTTGAGAATACCCCCTGGTTTTAAAGGGAGCCACTAGACTTTGAGTAGAAGTCTGAAGAAAGTTGTCCAGAAGAACATGGTGTCCCTTGAATTTGTCCAAATATTTGTGGTTTTGGTAGTAATATTAAACCATTAGTATGCAAATATATATATCAAAGAACTGACTTTTCACCATTCAATTTAGAAACCACTGAAGACAATCGTCATTGAAGAAATTGGTAACTTGGTGCAAAATAGTGATTTGCCAGCAACAAATGCTATTTCCATGTTAGAGACCAATTGTATTAATCCAACAAATGTTATGAAGACTTCAACTATTACAAGTAAAAAGAATTCAAGCCAAGATGATCTTTTGCCCACAAGTGATACTCCAAAAGCAAAAGTATCAAAAATAGAAGAAATCACAGATATTCCAGTCCTGCAGTGAGTACAAATGTGCACATTTGGTAGTGTTCTGTGGGGACATGATTGCCATGAAAAAACTTACTACTTTTAATTATTCTGAGCTTTACTACTATTAAAAACAAAAGCAACTGCTCAGTTTTGGCTTAAGATTAGAATCATATAATAATTTAAATTTTCACCAGTGGTTTTTTTTTTAAAGTATAATATCTGAGATTTTATTTAAGGAAACACAAGGAAAGGATTCAAAGACCTTTATCAGTGCTTGTTAACTGCAAAACATAATTTTTACAGGCATATCCTCTTCAACATTGTGTATTGGTTCTATGAAAAGACAGCATTAAGTGAAACATTATAGTTGTCTTTAGGACCAGTGGTTATTTTTTATGTACATGAAAGTAAACATTATAATGACTGAAAATATACTGATAGAGAATTTAATGCCATTGAGGCCCAAGCACTAGTTCAGATCATCATCATCGTCAATCCAGTTTGCTTCTCTAGTGACCAGCTGACTGATGTTATAGAGGATTAGAAGTTGTGGTAGAATTTGGTTATAGGTTATTAATGATGTTTCTGTGAGACAAGGTAGGTTAGAACAACTATGCAGGATGTCTGAATGAATAAGTTAAAGTCACATTTTTACCTGGTGGTGGAAAGGTATGTGGTAGTATTAATTTAATATATTAATTTAATGGATGTATGTAGGCTAAGTTAAGCAAGTTTTGTTTCAGCTTAAATTTCATAAATTTTTTAATAAAAACGATTGCTTCATCAAAAAACTAACCTAACAAGAAGGTACTTACTAAAGGGGAACATTATTTCTCTGTTTTTAATTTTATTCCAAGTTATACTGATACAACATTTAAAAAGCTTTTGCCTTTTATTAAGATTGGAACCACGGTTATTTTTGCAGTGTTTGATAGGTAAAAGGTAGCTAATTACATCTATTCTCTTCTCTCCAACCTTTTTTTTAGTTCTAGGGATGGGAAAAATTACAACATGGGCAATAAGTAGACCCTGGAGAGAATACATTGTCTAATTGAGTTTTTGGTTTTTTTGAATAAGATATTAATTTTCCCAGCCAAGAACTTTGACTCAAGCAGCCTGGTGTCGAACTTAAGGAGACTTAGGGTTAACTCCTGCTTGTCACCTAGGACTTAGTGACCTTGGGCAAGCCCTCTAACCTTCCTGAGCTTCAGTTTGCTCATCTATGAAATAAAGATATCTGTAACACCTACCTCAAAGAATTGTTTGACTCAAATAAGACTGTGTATGTGAAGCACTACATAAGTTACTAAATATTTTTCAGACCTCATGCCAACATAAAAGTGGATTCATCAACTGTACATCAGTCTACTGTACATCAGTCTTTCAGTAGGAAAAATTCCACTGAAGTAAAAACAATACCTGCTCCATTTATTACAACTGTTCTTCCACCAATACCTGCAAATTCATTTCAGCTTGAATCTGATTTCAGAAAGCTGAAAAATTCTCCAGATATGTTATATCAGTATCTAAAGGTAAGTGATATGAGTTAGCAATTCTATTTAAAACAAAGCTGAATGCCATGTATTTGTCATAATCAATCTTGGCCCTGGAAAACAGATGAGGAAATGCAATTATTTCCTTCCCTTGGAGAGGTGGTGGACTTTGGATACAGAATGTTGCATAGTTTGTCAAACATGATTACTGTATTAGTTGGTATTACTTAACTTTTATCTGGAAATGATGGTGATGTAAAAAACAAAAGGTATCCATAATACTTTAAATAAAGTCTTTAACCATCACCTAATCTCATATAGTAAAAATGGATTCATATAGTCAATCAACAGGCATTTAATAAGTGCTTACTATGTGCTAGGTACTGAGGATCAAAAAGGGTGGGGAGCCTGCATAGGGCCTCACAACAGTAAGGAAATTTGGAAGAGGGGAGATTTTGGAAAGAAAAAAGGAAGTTCTATTTTGGACATGTCATTCTGAGTATCAGGACATTCTAGAGTATCAGGACAGAGTTGTTTTCCTTTATACTATATCCTCTTGTACTATTTATCATCTACAGTATGTTAATGTAAATTATATATACTGAAACTAACCTATTTTTCGGGTTGAGGTCTTCAAAATAGTGAAAAAAAATCCTCATTCTAGGAATTGTCTTCCAGCTGTTAGACTTTCCTTTGATTGAAGAAAATTATCCATTTATTAAATTTCACCATTTCATATTTAATAAACCTAAATCTTTAACCAAAGGGCAAAACTAGAAAAGTCATTTTTGTTTTCATGAGAACTCTTTCATAGATAGGTGAGTCTTCTATGCAAGGTATTCGTTTTTTTGAACTCTGCTTTTCCAGGCCCGAATAAGCTGTGAAGATCATCTTGTGTTTTCTATAGACTGTAATTTCATTTTGTATATCCCACTGTATCTTTGAATTCAGTATGGATCCCCAGTCCATTTTAATGCAACATGGCTACTTATATATAGCAGTCATTTCAAAATTTGTTCTCTGTTCGTAGGTGGCTGGTGAAAAATAGGATATGTGATTATAATTTTTATAAACCCATATATTTAGTTCAGTGACTTTTATAACTGTTCTTTTTTTTTTTCAAGCAAATTGAGCCTTCCATATATCCCAAACTGTTTCAAAAATCCTTAGAGCCTGATGTATTCAACCAAATTTTGAAAATTCTGCATGATTTTTACATTGAGTAAGTTGAGTTTCTTAATTATCTTAATATGTTACCAAGCTTTATTCTTTTACTGCAATGTAGGAAATTCATTGCTTTTTGCTTATTATTTAATTTAGAAAATGTAATGAAATTATCTTTCATTACATTCAGTAATTTTATGGTTGCAGAAACTTTAAAGAAATATTAAGTTGAAATTGAAAAGCAAAATGGTGAAGAGGGAGGGAAAAATACATTTTCTCCTCTCTGGGGAAAGAGTCGGGAGAAGAGAGCAGATAGAGTCTAATAGATAAGTAAGCTAATTTATCATTTCTAAGTACCCAAAGATGAATGTATTATAATCCCTTTCAGCTTAACTTTACTTGATTTTATTCTTAATCCCCAGAAAAATTAAAGATCAAATTTTTTCAGATGAAAAAAGTCCTAAGTCTCTGAGAAATTTGAACAGTATTATGAAAATTCTACTTTAAAATAGAATAAATGAAAAATGACTAGCTGAAAGAAAACTCTAGTCTTAAGGTTAATTACAAATCTTAAAAAAGAAATTTAAAGAAGAAAGTATACTATTTTTTATTTATCATTTGTTTTCATCTGTATCATTTCAGGAAAGAAAAACCATCACTTATCCTTGAAATTTTACAAAGATTATCTGAACTAAAAAGATTTGATATGGCAGTAATGTTTATGTCTGAATCCGAAAAAAAGAGTAAGTACTGTGAAAAATATTTTTCCATTCTTGGTAATTCCTGCATGTCTTTTAAACCTGTAAGAATTTGGTGAGTTCCTGGTCTTTAAAATGAGGCAATTGGATTAAATGAACTTTGAGGTCTCATCTAGCACTCAGTGGTCATTTGGGTCTATTTCCTCAGTTTCATCTACTTGACATTTGTATGATCATCGATTTTTATAATAACACTGAAGTGTACAATCAAATTATTTTTGGTGGGGGAAAGTGAGAGAGGAGACTGAGTCTTTCTATCTTGGTCAGATTGGAAGTATGGCAGCCACTTATGGCCCCTATTTCAATACTGATTGACATAGACGCTTTAGCTTGCTCCATTTTCCTGGCCTGGACCACTTGGTTCCTCCATAGGCCCCCTAGTGCTCCTGGGAGCTCACCGCATTGGTGCCAGACTTAGTGCAGACATCTGATCAGCTTTAGCCCTTGCCTTCACAGATGCAGGGACTACAGGCATGTTCCACCATGGTTGACTACCATAGGATTTTGAATAATTGGAGAAGGACTGTGTTCCTTATTCTGTATATATTAAATAGGAAAACAGATTTGTATATTTTAAAAATATTTTCAGCAATAAGGTTTGGAACCAAAAAGTGTTCTTCGCCTAATTTTCCATTAAGCAAAAAATTAATTTAGTTATAATATCCCAAGAATCTTTTTCTGTATTGCTGTTATTGTGCCTGCCAGGTACTGTCCTTATTGTGGACAAGTTCTTAGCAAACAGATTCATCTCATGCTCCATTTAAAGCTACTTAGCCAAGTAAATATAATTATCTGTTCAAGATTGCCAAAGGTATCTGAAAAAATACTTCCTTCTAAGTGAGGAAAGGGCAAGTGGGAATTAGGATTCTGTAAAGAAATCACAGAATTTCAGATTTGGAAGGCACCACAACGCTTGTATATGTGAAATAATCCCTAAAGAGATCTTTTTCCAAAAAACTCTCTCCAGTCACCTTGTACTTGTGAAATTGTGAACCCAAATGTAAGGCTTTTTTCCTTTTATTAAATTTCATCTTATTTGATCAAGTACAGTGTTCTAGCCTACCAAGATCTTTTCGGATTCTGTCTCTGTTATCCACTGTGTTAATGGTCCTTCCTAAGTTTTGTGCCATCGCAGATTTGATAAGCATTCCATCTGTACCCTTATCTAGATCACTGTTAAAAATGTGGAAAAAAGCCTAAGACCAAGCAAGCACAAATCTCTGGGACACCCCTAAGTTTAAAGAAATGATTAGTGATTATTCTTTGGGTCTAGCCATTCAGTCAGCTTCAAGCCTATCCAAAACATCATCCATCTTTTTCATAAGAGTAACATGAGAGAACCTTTGTCAGGTGCTTTGCCAGAATCTTGATAAGCTGTATCTACTGCATTTCCATTAGTAACCCTGACAAAAAAGAAAATAAGATTAGTCTGGCATGACCTCTTCCTCTTGAAACCATTTAGTTTGTAGTTATGGCTTCCTTTTCTAGATGTTCATTAGCCATCTCTTTAAATAATACATTCTAGAATTTTGCCAGGAAGTAAAATCATCTTACTATCCTATAGTTTGTAGAATTTACTCTTTTCCCTCAAAAAAAATCAGATATTGTGCCCTTTTCTGGTCCTTCAGTACCTCTCTTGTTCTCTCCAGTCTTTTAGATATCACTGACAGTAGCCCACATCTTCCAGTTCATTCACAGTACCTATGGTTTTAGGTCTTGTGAGCCTGATAACTTTAACTCATCAAAGGCTGCTCGGTGTTCTTTTGCTATTACTTTATTTTGGCGTTAATACCTTTTTGCCACTTTTGTTAGAGCATTTATAGTCCAAAGTCATTTTCCTGGGTAGAGAAAACAGAAGTAAAATAATAATTGAGCAGCTCTGCCTTCATATGGTTAGATATCATCATCATCCTACCCACCCTGAACATCAGTCTTCTATTTTTAAAACACACACACACACACACACACACACACGTTTTTATATATCACTTTGATTTCTGAGTGTATCCTTTCCCCTTCCCTGACCTAGCATGCCTCTCCTAGTAATAAAAAAAGAAAAATAGTAGTTAAAGCAAAACTAAACACCACAGCAACCAAGTCTGAAAGTATATGCAATGGAAAAAAGGGAGTGAGTTATTTTTATTTCTTTGGGTCAGACTTGGTCATTATAATTATGTAATGTTTACTTTCAGTTATAGGTTCTTTTCAATTTACATTGCTGTGTAGTTACTGTGTAGTTTTCCTAGTTATGCTTACTTCACTCCACACTAGTTTGTGTAAGTCTTCCTATGCTCCTTAAAGTTCTTAATAACTCATAATTTTTTGTGGCATAGTCTATTCCATAATAGACAGGTATCACAACTTGTTTTGCCATTCCTCAGTCAACATGCATCTACTTTGTGTCCAGTTCTTTGCTACCACAAAGGGAGCTGTTGCTCTGAATATTTTTATGTATATCAAACCTTTCTATCTTTGAACTCTTTGGAACATATGCATAGCAATGAGATCTGAATCAACTGGTTAGTAGCACGATTCTAAATTCCCCAGCATCATTGGACAGATTCCCAGCACTACCCACAATGTGTTAGTGTGTTTGACTTTCTGCAGCCAGCTGCTCTTCTTTTTCAGTTTGCTGGATGTGTGTTGAGACCTCAGAGTTGTTTTGATTTGCATTTCTTTTCATAGTGATTTGTAGCAGTATTTCATATGTTGTGAATATTTTGCAATTCAAATTTATTTCTTTGCAAGTAGGAACCCAAATTTGCCTTGTTTGTTGCCTAGACATTTGCTACTTCCCTCTTTTCTTGAATTAGTTTTCCTCTTGGAATTTCTGGTGTCACAACTGCTATTCCCATTGTAGCTGATCTTCTGGCATCTACCTGGCTTGATGGATATATATTAGCAGTTTTCTTCCTTCCTGTTCCTTTTCAGTTTAAAACCCTTTTTGGTTAGATTGGCAATTCTGAGCAAATAGATTTCACCAGCAATTGTTAGGTGCATTCCATTACTAGCCAAGAGCGTGACATTTCTGTAACCCATGGTCCAGAAATTGGAAGTCCATACCTAGACAGTGACATCTTACCATGTTCTTCATCCTAAATATTTTTCTGCATCTGTTATCTTCAGTAGGCATAATGGAAAAACCACCTATGCCACTATGATCTTCTGTTCCTCACCTAAGACTTCGTAATCTTTGGCAGGGCTTCCTAGGTAACTTCTGGTGGTGTCATTTGTGCCAGAAGTAGGTAGAAGTCACCTCTTTTGACAAATCTTGGGTTAGGAGATTCTGTTATATCTGAGAAGACAAAAATTTCCTTTTAGAGGATTTCTGGAAAGGCCTGGATGAAAATTGCCCAGAATGAGAAGGCATTGTGGGGTTGTGATATGCATTATTAGAAGGATACCAATCAAGAATGCATCAAAGTATGAAATTTTAAAAAGGAATTAAGGTAAAAATTTTAATATTTAATTTTTCTTTTCTTCTAGTTACTTGTGCATTATTTAGTCACATGGAAAACTTGGGATTGAAGGATAATTCTCTTGAAGAACTCAAGAAAAGATATAGTAGTTGATAAATTTTTATGAAATTATTGTTCTTTTGTTTTCATAAGTAAAATTTTGTTTTTCCTACTGCTGAAGACAAAGTATATACATATATATATATATATGTCTGCTTCTGAAGGCTATGAAGTCATAGAAAAAAGAATATTCTTTAGATATGTTGGTCAATTAAATAGGATAGTGACTTGCACTAGTGTGATGTACTGAAAAGTGTGCTATTTATAAATCTTTTTGTGAAAATAAAATATAAATAACTTGAAGCAAATCAGTGTTTTGTTATAGAAATAACTTGAAATATTAAATTGAAATAAATTGTCCACATCCTCCAAGCATAGAATTTCTCTTTTACTTCCTGATATTTTCTCCATTAAGATTTTCATGCAAGCTTAAAATAGTTCTATATCAAAATATGAGTTTTTTGTAACATGATAAAGGTATAAACTGAGCTGTCATTTGTCCAGAGTCTCTGGTAGCATATGATTCAGACCCATCAAGAGTCACTGAGTGGCCTTATAGTGCTCAATGTATAAATATATATTAAAAGACCTTAAAAGGGGATTAGACATAAAATGATGATTTTCATTGTATTTTTTCCTCCTGTTTTTCTCATCAAGCCTACCAACAAATGGCAGATGACCGAGAAAAACAATCTAAATATCTGTTCTCTTAGACTGTCAGCCACATAGGTCAAGGGATTCTCTGCTGTGCATCGGACACTCAGTAAAGATAAAAAAGAATACTGTGGAATTCCCAAGAATGTTGAAAAAATCAAAACTAATACTTAGCTCATCTGTTTATATCTTTGAAGAGTGATCAAGTTTTAATTCAGTTCAGTTCAGATCTACAAACTGTCCTTGGAATAGGGGAGTTTGAGGAGCGAGTATAATAAATTGTAAAGTCTGTAACAGGACAGAGACTTACAACCTGGCACAAGGCCTGGGATAGGTATCAAAGAGAATGGTAGAGCTGAGTCCTAGGAGACCTAGGACAATATTTGCTGATAATGATATTTGACTTTGTTATTTTGTTCTTTAAATGCTTTACATAATTTATTTCATTTAAATATCACTAATTAATGAAGAAGCTTGCTACTACCTCGTGAGAGAGAGAGATAATGGACTAAAGACATGTATTTTTGGGTACCGCTAGGGTGGGAATTTATTTTGCTTGCCTGATAATTTGTTATAAAGAGTTTTGTTGTGGTGGTGGTGGTGGTGTTTTTGCATTGAAATAGAGGTGGAGAGAAAATAAAAGCTTGTTAATTGAAAAAAAAATTTTTAACCTCTTAAAGAAAATAAAGAATGAATGAGCAGATTGGATGTGAAGATGAGGAAGAGGATTGACTTGAAGATGACTTCCAAAACTGGAATGGTGGGCAGTGCCATTAATGCAAAAGACCAGTCAGGGGTAAAGATGATAATTTCAGTTTGAGGCATATTTGATATGTTTCTGGAATATCTGGGTGGAGTAATCTAGCAATCAATTGAAAATATCTAGCACTTTGAAGGTTTGCTAAATATTTACATGTAGTCCTTTTTTGATCTTCACAGCAACCCTGTATAATAGGTACTGTTAATGTAAAATTCCCATTTTATAAATGAGGAAATAGGCTGGGAAAAGTTACCATGGTCACATAGCTAATCTAGGAAAATGTGTTTGGAAAAGTTAATGTACTAAAGTTTCATGGTTTGGATCAAAATAATTCTGAAAGTTTCTACATGACAATTGAGTAGCTTCCAATGTTCTTCATAAAGTTTAACATCTTACTTGTTCACTTTGTTCTTGACTAAACGCCAGGCAAAACGTTCACATTGTTGATATGGTTTGGAAATAAGTGAGATAACTAAGACTTGTAGGTGAGTTCTTTTATTCAAATTGTCACCCTGAGGGAGAAATAGGAAGTGGCCTCTGCTCAGGCTTTGGTGGGGACAGTCCAAAACCATGAATCCAAGAGCCCCGCAGAATAACTGTTCACCAGACCATCAGCCCTGCTATCAACCTGGCCCTAGATTTCATTCTCCATTTACTATTTTGTGTTGCTTATTCCAAAGGGATAGTTTTTGTTAACAAAAGAAAGTTTGAATTTTGGTAGGATTTCCATTGAATTTCCTCAGCTATGGCTAGACATTTGGGATAATTTTTTACTTTCCCTGTTGAATTACCAAAAGTTTTCTTTAGTTAATTGCTATTATGTATACTACAAATACTAATAGGCAACTAGAGTAAATGTTTAGCTTTGAAAATGATGAGATGACCCACTGTAGTCTTGATTTTCAAAAAGAGTAAATAGATTCTTAAAACTATAGGATGATAAGCTTCACTTGGAAAATTCTGCTTACAAAATTGGTTGCAAGGGAAGACTTTTATTGGGGCAGGAGGGAATTAGTAGATAATAATAACGATGCAAGAAAAGAGCATCAGTGAAACATCCTAAAAATACACAGAATGAGAGCAAAAGGAAAATTTTGAAGGGGATGTGGACAAGCCAGGTCATTTTGTTATTATATTCAATTATAATTTAAAACATGTAACAAATTCAGTTTTACAGTCCTCATTTCTGTTCTTTGTATGTTGAAATGTCAGTGTTTGACATTTAAATTCATAATAAAAAATGTTTTAAAGGCTTTAGTTTGCATGTTGATATTTTTCTCTTTCTCCTGAAGGTTTATAAGCTTGAACAAGTTACAGTTTATTTTCTTATTTATAAAATGAGGTGGAAATCTTGTAGTCCTAAATCTTGTAATCCTTTTATATGCCTTCATTTATCCAGGGTTAGTATAATCTGGCTTTTTGTAAACTGACTCAATCATTGAGCCAAAGTCAGAAGCAATTTTTTTTTTCCAAAAATGGGTCCGAAGAATGAGACCAAGTCAGTCAAAAAACACCTTCCATGTGCCAGGCACTGCTAAGCACTGGAGATACAAAGAAAAGCAAAAAATAGCCCTTGTTCTCAAGGAACTGTCTAATGCGGGAGATGATACACAAATAGAGGGGAGGCTTTAGCATTAAAGGGTATTGGTAAAGACTTCGTGTAGAATTGGAGATTTTAATTGGGAGCTGAAAGAAGCCAGGGAGGGAGGGCAGGAGATGGATATAAAAAAATAGGAAAAGTAGGATGCAGGGCATATTGGCAAACAAAGCATTTGATACTTGTTCCTGGAGCTGATAAGTAAGCACTGGAATTTACTGGGTGGTGTCATGGTCAGACCTGCACTTTAGGAAGATCATTTTGACAACTGAGTGGAGGCTCGACTGAAGTGGAGAGAACAATGCCTCTTGATTTAAATATAAGAAAAAGGAAAAGAAAAGAAAAAAATGCAAACAGAAAACAAAAGTAAAAAAGATCATTCCTGTATCATACAAAGTAATAAGACTTTTAGTAATGTAATCTAAGTTAATGTCATGGTTTCTTCTTAGTAATCCAGCTTCTCGATGCCAGTAAGAGATAACTCTAAACTTCCCTCATTTTAGCTATTTTCTGTTTGTCAGTAGGAATATCATTGTAGGCCTTGGTGCAGTGTTAGAGTGTAACTGTATACTATGTCATTATCAAACTGCTTGGATATAATATTTCCTTTCATTAGCTAGAAATAACATTCTTCCACTTAAGTGATGTGCATGATTTCCAGTTACCAATCTGACTTTCCAATGGTCATAAGAAAGTTTGTGTAGTTTCTAAGTTTATTTCTTTCCATTAATCCAACATCAATAGGAATCTCCCAGTAGTAGTTGAATCATAACTGATATACTGATTTTTTTTCCTGTTAATAGCATTACATCCATATAGCTATAAACCTATCTTTGTAGTTATGATAAGTGATATAAGGAAACTGGAGCATCCTATAATAAACTGTTGACTGTGTTCTTGAATTATGCACAGGACTTCCAGGTTTGCAGTGACAATAGGAGCTGCTACTGGGAAGTGTCCAGTATTTTAGCTCTTCCTATTAATTCAACATCCAAATAAATCCTCCAGTGGGAATGTCAATGAATAACCATGATTTACTTAAGAATCTTGAGTCCTGGCAATAATAATTTACCCCATGAGCTAAAAATCCTACAGTCAATTAGACCAATATGAAGCAAATTAAAATATAGTATATTATTATGGGCAATGTGTTGTATTATTTTATGTATGTAATAACTACTTAATTATCTAATAATATTAACGATAATGGTATTTATATCGGGCAGCTAGGTTGCACAGAGGATAGAATGCTGGGCCTGAAGTCAGGAAGACTCCTAAGTTTAGATCTGGGCTCAGACACTTACTAGCTGTGTGACCCTGGGCAAGTCACTTAACCCATTTTGCTTCAGTTCCTTATCTGTAAAATGAGCTAGAGAAGGAAATGGCAAAACACTGCAATATCTTTGCCAAGAAAATCCCAAATGGGGTCACAAAGAGTCGGACATGACTGAAAAACTACTGAGCAACAACAAAAAGCATTTATATAGTGCTTGCTATGTTCTGTGTCAAGCACATTACAAATATCTCATTTGACCCTCACAACTTGGGAGTTAGGATCCTACATCCTAGGAGGTAGGTGCTATTATTATCCTCATTTTCATAGGTAGAGCTGAATTCCAGGCCCAACAGTCTATCCTCTGTACCACCTAGCTGCCCTACCATTCCTGTAATTACATGAGGCTTCAACTTCAAAGATTCCAGAACTCTTGCTGTTTTAAAAAATTGAACTGAATGTTCCATAAATCTTTCAAAGAGGATGCTCACAACTTACCTCAGGCTTTGCTCTGGTTCTTTTAGGATTAGGGAAATATCAATGCCTATTTTTTTTTCTTGTCCTCTTACTATAAAGAGTATTTCTAGTGCAATATCAAATAACACTGTTGATAATATGTATCCTTACTTTACCCCTAATCTTATTGGAAAGTCTTCTAACCTTCCATTACATATAATGTTGACTCTTGGTTTTAAATGGATACTACTTACCAAATTGAGGAAGCTCTTATATTTCCTTTTTTTTTTTTAACCAGAAATAAGTGCTGATTTTGTCAAAAGCGTTTTTAGTATCTATTGATATGATCATGTGTTTTTTTAAAAGTTGTTATTAATATGGTCTGTTATGTTTATAGCCTTGTGTTGAACCAACCCTATATTCCTAATGCAATTCAAATCTGATTCTATTGAATGATCTTTTTATAATATGCTGTTGTAACTTCTTTGCTAATTTGCATATTATTTTTGCATCAATGTTCATTAGGTATATTGGTCCATCTTTCTCTGCTTGTTTCTCCCTGGTTTAGGTATATGAAGACCATATCTATATGCTAGAGGGAGTTTGAATGGATCCTTTCTTTTCCTAATTTTGCAAATAATTTATATAATATTAGAATTAATTGTTCTCTCCATGTTTGATATAATTCATTTATATCCATCTGGTTCTAATGTTTTTTCCTTGGGAGTTCATTTATGGCTTCTCCAATTTATTTTTCTGTTATTGGGTTATTTAGTATCAATAAACAAGCATTTAGTAAGTGCCTATCATGTGCCAGACACTGTGCTAAGCCCTGGGGTTACAAAGAAAAGTAAGACACTCAAGCTCACAATCTAAAGGGGGAGATAGCTATGCACAGACAAGCTGCATACAGGATAAATAGGAAATAATCAACAGAGGGAAGGCTCTAGGATTGAGAAAGGCTTCCTGTAGGTGGTGAGATTATTGTTGGGACTTGAAGGAAGCAAAGAGGCAGAGATGAGGAGGGAAAGCGTTTCAGGAATGGGCACAACTAGTGAAAATGCCTGGAGTGAGAGATGGAGTATCTTATTCAAGGAATCGCAAGGATGTCAGTATTGCTGGATCAGAGTATGGAGAGGGGTGTGTTTATAAAGGGCTTTCTTTAAATAATGTTAATCCAGGTATTTCATATTTTTGTAAATATTCATCTGTTTCATCTATCCATTTTATTGTCATATAACTGGACAGAATAATTTCTGATAGTTTCCTTTATTTTATCTTCATTTGTGAATTCTTTTCATTTTTCATTTGGTTTTTTATAATTTTTTTTTATCTCTTTTAAAACTCAGATTATCTAAATCTTTACCTGTTTTACTATTCCCCCCTGCAAAAAAAAGGTCCTAGTTTTTTTTTTAATTGAATGTTGTTTTTTTTTATTTTAGTTTTGTTAATCTCTTCAGTGTTGAGTCTCTATATTGACATGTTTTGGTTTTTTTTTGATCTTCTCTAGGTTTTGTTTTTTTCTTTTTTTTTTTTAGAGCTTGAAAGAAGGGATGATTATAACCTTCTTTATTTTTTATTAATAAATTTATTTATCTTTAGTTTTCAACGTTAACTTCCATGAGATTTTGAATTCCAAATTTTCACCCCAACTCGCCCCTCCCCCCACCCCAAGATGGCGTGCATTCTGAATACCCCTTCCCCTAGTCTGCCTTCCCTTCTGTCTCTCCCCACCTTTCTCTTACCACCTTCCCCTTCTGTTTTCCTGTAGTGCAGGATAGCTTTCTGTACCCCATTTCCTGTATTTCTTATTTCCCAGTTGCATGTGAAAACTTTTTTTTTAAACATGTGTTTTTAAAACTTTGGGTTCCAAATTTTCTCCCTTCCTCCCCACCCACCTGATTTTGTTTTTTTTAATTGTATGCTGAAACACATGAACTTTTTTCTCAATTCAGAAGTTTATACAGTAGGTATGCCCTCCTTCAAAGCTTGCTCCAGTTATATGATTCTCTCAAATTAAACCTTCTCCAGTACTTGGAGTACTCAAGTCCTAATAATATCCTTTCCTTTGAACTCCTGTCTATACCACTCATTTGACATTTATTAGGTGCTTTCTAGTGTAATCCTTTGCCCTCTGACTAAGTAGTGAATTGTCTTGGGGACTGTGGATTTGAGAATGGGCTTGTGATGGCCACCTGGTTTTTACCCCAAGATTAAAAAAAAAAGTAGGTATGGTGCTTGAATGTGGCTTTAGAGAAGGTTAGCACCTTGCCCTTTTTCTCCTGAGGATGTTCACAGGCTGAAGTTACAGCTAATGGCAACAGGAGCTAAAAAAGCCAGTCCCTACCTAGGACCCATGGACATGACTAGAACATACTTGGTGAGATTGCTGCACTCCCCCAACCTTGCCTTTTAAAGAGATACTGATGCTGGTGTTAGTTCAGCTTCCTCAGAATGTGACAATGGATGATTTCTTCCAATTTCCCCACCCTGGGGCAGAGCAGCGGACTAGTGGGGGAGATGTTTTACGTACACATCCCATCCAGACAGGAGTGTGATGGTAAGTATTTAACAACTGATTCTCAAAAAAAAAAAAGGTACCTGTTGTTTACCCTATCTCCATCACTTTCTTAAGTCTAAACATCATTGATTTGCAGTATTTAGAGGTTTCTGAGGGTGTAAATACTCAGAGTGAAAATTTAATGACTTGACTGGCTCCAGCACATCTACATCCAACCATCCACCCAGGCCATCTTTACCATCAGCTTGCTATGGTGACCTCTTTTCCACCTGGAACAGCATCCTCCATACAGAGTCTAAGACCTTTACCTCCACACCTGGGTCTTTCAGAATCCTGGGTCTTTAGTCCAAAGAAAAGTTAATTGGTTCATCTTTGAGCCTCCATCCCTAGAACCCAACTGATTGGTGACTGAGTTTGTGCCAACTAACCCACTGGCTCACTTGTTGGCCCTAGACAATAGACCATGTTTTACCTCCACATTCCATCCAGTCAGCCACCCAAGATCTCACCCTTTGCCTGCTGCCACAAAGGAACCCTCCTTTCTCTCCCTCCTTTCCCCTTCCCATAGTAAAACGTCCGTATACATAGTCTTCCCTTCTTATACAGTAAGTTTTTTGAAGGCAAAATTTCTAATTCTCTTTTCTAAAATTGGCATACAAAGTGCTTTACACATAGTAAGAGCTTAAAGAGACTTTTACATTCGTTCTTTCATTCCTTACAAATTATTTGTTCTCAGTTTTTTACCATTATTGTTATTACTTCTGAATATATTGTCATTATATAAATGTCTAGTGTTATTAATGGTGTCAAGGAGTGCAATTTGGCAACTACTTTAACCTTTTAACATAGTCTTCCTTCAGAGGAAATTAATTGGGGGAGGGGGAAGAAAGATAAGAGGACCCCTTTTTTATTCCTAAGAAAGGGTAAGCCAACTACTACCTATCTTCTCCCATCCTCTCAAAACTAACATAAACTACCAAAGGAAGATTATACCTTATTCAGAGGAAAGCTGGGAGACAGGCACTGTGGACTGGTGAGGCAGAGTGGCTTAAAGATACAACAGTTTCAAGCATCTAAACCCAGATCTCATCAGACCCTGCCAATGGAGTGAGACACTGCACAAGTGTGGGACCTTTATTACTCTAACTTGTTTGGGCATATCACCCGATGTACCTGGAAGGACCCAACTCCAAGCTTTTCTTTAGCTGAGTACCCTCCCTGATTCAACCAGGTCCCCCACATGGAAACATTTGGTGGGGCAAAGAGCAAACAGGTTACACAATATTAAGGTTTTATCCATATTATTCTCCCCTATTAGAATGTAAGCTGCTGCAGGAAAGAGACTGTCTTGCTTTTTCTATTTATATCCCTAGCATTTATCACAATGCCTGGCATTTAATAAGTAAGCATTTAATAAATTCATTCAATTGATCCCTGCTGTTCTGGCCTCTGGACTCCTAGGTATTGCTATATGGCCCATCACCATTGGCTTTGTCATCCATCCTGCAGGGGCATCCTAAGGACCAGCAAACATTTCTATGAACCTTCCCTTATGCATTTATTGTTTCCTCTTATTGCAATGCAAATGCTTGAAAGCTGGGAGGCTGGCTTTCTTTTCTGTTCCTACCACCAGGACTTAGCACATTGGTTGACAGAAGGTAAGTACTTAATAGAGGCTTTTCTGTTATATTCCAAGGGCAATGATCCAGACCCAATATCTGGGATCCAGGCCAGGGGAAGGAGTTAAAGGAAGATGAAATCAAGCTATCATATTTGGGAAATTACAAAGCACTTTGAATGAACCCAAGCTGTTCATTACTACAAAAGTCCCATCTTATTTAATGTAACATGACATCTAGTGATGCTCAGTGCCTGCAAAACAGGTATCACAACAAAAACAACTGCTGTTAGCACAGGACCTGGCAAATACAAATGGTGTAATAAATGCTTATTTTCGTCCTTCCTTCCTTCCTGTTGGATCCAGGCCTCTCACCTCAAAATCCTGGGGAAGAATCACTTAAAACTAAGGTTTGGTCCATGTCTAGTATCTCCCCCAAAACAGAAAAACAATAAAAGCACTCAATGTACGATGTAAATCAAGTATAGGACAACTATTTCCTCCACACACATGCTTAATATGAGACACACAAACATGTATTGACAAAGATTCAAGCAAACATCAGTAATCTAATTCTTGTATTCTCCCAGGAGACTGGGACTTAAAAATCAAATTATGAAGCAGTTTACAGGACTGTTGAATCAGCATTTCACCTTTGACTTTGCTCTGAACCATTCAAATAGTTCCATTTAGATTCATGTTTTCTTTTTTTTTTAGCCTTTTAGCCTTTTTTTAGCCTTTTTTTTTTTTGCCTTTTTAGTCACTTTATGAGATTTTGAGTTCTAAAATTTTTCCCCTCTCTCCTTTCTCCCCTCCCCAAGATGGCACACAATCTGATTCGGTCCATGCCTTCTTGCAGGCCAGGACAAGGATTTGACAATTTCTGCTGGTGGTTATCTTCTTCAAGAATGTGTAGTTGCAGAATACTCTTCTTCCTACCGGTCAGCTCTTAACAAGGGATCCAGGATCTTCTAACCTCTCAGATTTATAAGGCTCCCTTCAAGGTTGTACATGCACATTTTGCTATTGCTGTTTGAATACCTATGCTCACAGAAGGAAACAAAAACAGAAGAGGCAGCCATAGGCCCAAGACCCAGGCTCAAGCTCTCTGTGTGTGTTCATTGCCCATGTGCCAACAACCTGCTCAAGGAAGCCATCTCCCCTTTTTAAATCCTACCAAACAAATTAAGTCTACTGAGTAAGTCTTCCTGGCTCACTGGCCAGTTATCTTCATGCAGATAGCCCTTTCTACCATCACAGGTCCAAGGGACCAAAAAGGGGATTGCATTATCATCAGCTGGAGGCAGCCAGGGCAAAGAAGTGCATGCTTGCTGGGATAACCCCTTCAGGTCCATCCCCATGCATGTTGTGTGGGATGCATCCTAATCCAACTCCTGATACCCAGAGAATACCACGTTCTGGGAGAAATCAAGTATGAGCTAAAAGATAATGGAGAAACTCATGCTTTATGTTAAGTGGTCTACAGCATTTTAGCAATGCTGACTTGCAAGTGAGAAATGATGTAAAAGGTACATCAGAAACATCTATGATTGGAAAAGGGTATGAATCAGTTATATAGAATAATGAACCACAGATAGTCCAATAGGATCATAAAGGAGGCACCATAGGATCATAGTACTCGAATCTGGTAAGGACTTTAGATATATCCAGTCCAATGCTCTCATTTCACAGATGAGACCTGGGGAGTTTAAATGACTTCTCACCCACATAAGTAGTGAGTAGTGGTAGCAGAACTGAAATTCAGGCTCAGGTTTTCTGATCCCAAATCCAGTGCTCTTTCCAACATGTTAAATAAAGCAGCTAAGGAGCATTAAGAAGGGCAGAAAAACCAAGATTCTGTGGTGACAAAGAAGCCAAAGGAAGAAAGAGTTTCGAGGAAGGAGGTGGCATCTGAGTTATCTAATACTATCAAGAGTGATCAAGGATGTGGAGGACTGAGAAAAGCTTTTCTAATGATTATATAAAATCAGTGCTGACCTTGAAAAGAGCCGTTTCAGGGCAGCTAGGTGGTGCAGTGGATAGAGCAGTGGACCTGGAGTCAGGAGGACCTGAGTTCAAAACTGACCTCAGGCACATAGCACTCACTAGCAGTGTGACTCTGGGCAAGTCACTTAACTCTCATTGCCCTGCCAAAACAAATAAGAAAAAAGGTTAATAAAATAAAATTTAAAAAAGAGCTGTTTCAATAGAGTGAGTGCTCAGTTGTGCTGCCTCCATCAGACTCGGAGTTGGGGAATTGAATTTGGGTTTTAAAAGATGTAGAAAAGGATTAGAAAAGCTCCTACGGGGAATATGGTAAGGAGACAACAAGAGATTAGTACTGTTGTGGTCAGACTATGAATTTCAGATGTGGTGTACCTAGTCAAGCACACTTTTATAACTCATCAGCAATAGTCAGTGAACTGGGAGTAGGAATGGAAAAAACAAATGGTGGGGATGATTAAGAGCTGGGAATTGACACAGCAGACATGGCAGGTCAAAGGAGCTTAGGGTATTTAAGAGGCTGAGGGAGTCCAGGTTGGGTAGAAAATCACGTAACTCTCTTTTTCTCTCTCTCTCTTTCTCTCTCTCTCTCTCTCTCTCTCTCTCTCTCTCTCTCTCTCTCTCTCTCTCTCTCTCTGTCTCCCCTCATTTCTATCACTTTTCTATACAAAATGGAGATGGATATTGAAGCATTTTCTAAGACCATCCCAAGGTCACTATTCCAACTTGCCCTCATTCAGGATGGAGATAACCCTGACATAGGGATCCTGGTGAGAGAGAAAAGCAGATTTGAGAGATATGACAGGTAGAAGACATGAAGGTTGTAGTCAGGAGAAGCTGTGACTTAAAAGTTTTTAGATGTGGAGCACAGTGATGGGTGGTTAAAGTGGATGAGATCAGAGTCCAGATGACAGTCTAGGTCTCAACTGGATCATCCTCGTATTGAAGGTCTCTAAGATGACGTCAATAGAAAAGAAGTAGTGAAAGCCAAATGAATATCAAGGAAAACAGAAATGTGTCATAAGTGTTAGATGAAGGCAACAGCGCAGTAAAGAGAGAACATGACCTAAAGGATGGTACGTAGAGTAACAATGATGGAATAATGAACGGGAACACCATACCAACCACTTTTCTTTCTTTTCCCTTTTTTTAAAATTACTTTATTGATATTTTTAAAATATCACTGTCACTGCCCCCTAGATTCTGAAAAAACACTTGATCCTTTCATCCCTATTATCTATTTTACTATTTGTAGCTAAATTTGTAGCTAAAGTCCTAGAAAAGAGGCATCTCCAGTAGCTTCCAGTTTCCCTCCTTCTTACTCTCTTGATCTCTTATAATCTGGCTTCTGACTTTGTCATTCCACCAAAAATGCTCTTTCCAAGGTCGCTAATGATCTCTTAGCTGCCAAATCCAGTAGCCTTTTCTCAATCCTCATCCTCCTTGACCTTTCTGCAGCCTTTGACCTTATTGATCACTCTCTCCTCCTTGATAATCTTCTCTCTAGGTTTTCAGGACACTGTTCTCTCCTGGTTCTCCTTCTACCTATTTGAACTCTCCTTTCTGTCTCCTTTGCCAAGATCACTCCCTTTAATGGCAGGTGTTTCTTGGGTTCTGTCCTGGGCCCTCATCTCTTCTACCTTTATCCTACTTCACTTGATGATCTCATCAGCTCCTTTAAATTGAACTATCATCTCTATGCTGATGATTCATAAATTCACCTATCCTACCCCAAACTCTCTGCTCACCTCCAATATCCAATTTCCAAATGCCTTTTTCAGACATCTCAAAGTGGATGTCCAATAGATATCTTAAAACTCAATCTCCAGAATGGAACTCATTATCCTTCCCCCTACACCTTCCTACCTCTCTCACCTTCTTTATTACTATAGAGGGCAACACCATGCTCCCAGGCTATCAGGCTCACAACCTAAGTGTCATTCTGGATTTCCCACTATCTCTTACCCTCCATCTAAATCCAATCTGTTGGCTTGTTGATTTCACCTTTACACCATCTTCCTCTATATCCCCCATCTCTCCTTTGACACTGCCACCTCTCTAGTACAGGTTCTCATCATTTCACACCTTGATTATTACAAAAGCCTACTGGTGTATCTGCCTGCCTCAAGTCTCTCCCCACACTAGTCATTCTAATTGGAACACTGAGGCCAGTCAACCCTCTAATCTCATCTAATAAGGTTCTGTCTATTCAACAGTCCTTCCCTACCACTCACAGACCTCTAGCCTATCTCTCACGTTTCTATTTGCTTCTTTGTTATCATCCATACCAGTGGACCTTTTTGTAACACCTTTTGCCCTTTTATTTCTTCCCATACACTCAGTTCCATCCGTCATAGCTCCTCATAAACTATCTTTTTTACCAGCCCCTTCACAATTGTGTCCTGTTGAGCTCTTTTTCTGTTGTGGTTTTGTTCCCCTACACCCTCACACTCTTTACTTTCATTTCTTTCTTTTAACTGACCTCTCACTCTCTCCATCTACTGCCTACCAAACTGAAGGTCTACACCTTCCCAGGTCTGTGGGGAAGATAAATGGCTCCATTTGTGCTTCTACTGATTGAGGCAACTTGAGCTAGCTGCAGAAGAATTTCCCAGGGGATCTAGCAGGTTTCAAACACATTCTTACCACACCCTCTGGAAAGTCTTTGTGATAAGAGGTGTTCATCCTCAACTGACTGTAAAAATGTATTGCTGGTTTAGACATTGCTGCTCTGCCCCGCCCTGTCCATTGTGACAAACTCCCTCTTGTCCTTATTGGTTTAAATCAAATCCCTGACTATTAGGTTTCATAACTTTGCGGTTTCTGTTGTGCTGTTTTGGCCAGCAAACTGATCCTAAAAGTAGAATTATTGAGTTCTCTGGACGGAAGTGAATTCCCCCAAAAATGTAAGTTTGATATTCATTTGTCTTTTAAAATAACTCTTCTTCTTTTGCCTAAAACATTATACTGCTGTGATTTTGTAATTTTTCAGTGTTTTGGTGTCTGAGGGGAACCTTACACAATGGAAGAAAATATCCATGAACCGATAAGGGAATTACTTTTTCAAAGGGTTTGTTTGGGCTTCTTGGATTTGTTGGCTTTGTTTTTTTTTTAATTGTGAATTTGACAAACAACCACAAATATGAACATTTCCATATGTAAAAAACAGAAAAAGAGTTTTGTATGTGAAAACCACAAATCTCTGTTATGTATAGTTTAAGTTTTAAGTATTTATGAAATTTAACATGGATGTTCCAAATCTTCCTTGCTTCTTTTTAGCCCCTTCAGAACTTCTTTCTATTCTCTTCTCTGTATTTTTTAATATTTTATGGACACTTTTTCTCTTTTGCATTTCTGTCACTCCACTCCACCCTACAAGTCCCCCTATGCCAAATAAAAACCCTCCCCTGTAACAAATACATATAATTTAAAAAAACAAATTTATATAGTGATTGTGTTTCATTCTACAACTATAGTCCACTACCTCTCAAGAGATGGGATATTACAATATCAGTATTCTGGGGTTGTGACTGGTCATTGCATTGATCAAGATGTCTTTTAAAATTGTTTTCTGTTATATACTTACATCCTTTTATCCTTGCACTCATTATATGAATTGTTTTCCTGGTCTGCTCATTTCATTGCATCTGATCATTCAAGTCTTTTCAGGTTTCGCTAAATCAATTCCTTTTGCAATAATATTTTATTACATTCATATGTTGTAATTTGTTCATCTGTTCTCTCTCTCTTCCCCTCTTTCTCTCTGCAATTAAATGACTTACCCAAGATCACACAGTTAGTGAATGTCAAGTGCCTGAGGCCAGGTTTGAACTTAGGTCTTCCTAACTCCAGGGCTGGTGCTCTATCCACTGTACCACCTAGCTGCTCCTCAACCATTCTCCAAATGAGGAATACTCATTTTGTTTCCAGCTCTTAATTACGGTAAAGCACGCTGGTATAAATATATTTGTACACATGGATCCTTTTCCTCTTTGGGAAAAAATCTTCGACCTCTTGGGTTGGAGGGTTGGGAAAGAGAGTATAAACCTGGTAGTGGTATTTCAAGGGTGAGTGAAAGGGTATATAGAGCTTAGTGATATTTTGGGCATAGTTCCAAATTGTCTTCCCGAATAACTGGACTAATTTAAAGCTCTGCCAATAGTATATTAGGGTCCCTGTCCTCACACAGCCCCTCCAATAACTATCATTTTCCTTTTTGTGTGTGTCATTTTTACCAGTCTGATAGACGTGAGGCAGAACCTCAAAGTTTTCATTTGCATCTCTCTTATTATTAGTTTGGAGGATTTTTTTTCATGTGGTTGTTAATAAACTTTTGGGAAATGTTCATAGCTGTTGACCATTTATCTGTTGGGGAATAACTCCTATTCCTACGTGTTTGTATTAATTACTTATATATCTTGGATATCAAACATCTGTTGGAGGATTTGCTGCAAATATTTTCCCCTAAAGAACCCTAAATAAATAACCCTAAAGAAGCCATCGATAAGAAGAAAGTCCCCATATATGCCAAAACAGTCAACAAATGGAAACAAAGCAAATACCCATAATTAGGGAATGGCTAAACAAATTGTGGTACATGAATGTAATGTGATATTACTGTTTTGTAAGAAATTATATATGTCATGAATACAGAGAAGCATGGAAAGATCTATAGGAATTGATGTAAAGTTAAGCAGTGCCAAGAAAATAATATAATGCAGTAACTACAACACAATGTAAATGGAAAGAGAAAAACACACCAAAAAATCAAAAAAAGCAAAAAAGCAAAAGCAAATGTAACAAAATTATAAAGATCAAATATGACTTGAATGAAGATGTTAGAGGACACCCCTCAACCCACCCCTTCATGGAAACTGGAGGTCCACAGGTATTACGCATTGCATATTCTTTCAGACTTTTTCAGTGTATCAATTAGTTATACTGACCATTTTTTCACTTTAAAAAATAGTATTTGTTATGTGGCATGACTCAATGGGGAAGGGAGAAGGAGGGCTACTAGGGATAACTATGATGATGTAAAGAACAGAAGACATGAGTAAAAACATAAAAAAGTATAGTCAAGCAAAATGAAATCTATACTTCTGCCATGTCTGAAAATATGTCTATTTAAGCTAACAGTCCTCTGAAGTAATGGTTGGCCATTCCATTGATCAGACTTCTTAATCATTTTGAAGTCCCTTGTCTTTACAATGTTGTTGTGTTATATAAATTTTTTTTATGTTCTGCTCCCTTCACCCTGAATCAGGTCATAAAGGTCTTCCCAGGTTTCTCTGAAAACGTCCCTTTTCTGGAGCAGCTAGGTGGCGCAGTGGATAGAGCACCAGCCCTGAAGTCAGGAGGACCTGAGTTCAAATCTGACCTCAGACCAAACATTTGACGCTTACTAGCTGTGTGACCGTGGACAAGTCACTTAACCCCAATGGCCTAAAAAAAAGAAAAGAAAACCTCCCTTTTCATCAATTCCATTACATTCATATGCTATAATTTGTTCAGCTATTACCCAATTAATGATGTCTCCTTCACGCCAGTTCTTAATTAAAAAGAGCTTATATGAATATTTTTGAATGTATAAGTATTTTTACTTTTTTAAAAAATATTTTTGAGGCATAGGCCTAGATGCATCAAAGAGAATGTAGTGCAATAACTTTGGGGACATAGTTCCCATTTGCTTTCAAGAATGACTGGACCTACAAAGCTCCATCTTCTAGTTCAATTGTGTGCCTGTTTTCCCCTCAGCAACTCCAACAATTATTGTTTTCCTTTTTTGGGTCATATTTGTCTATTTGATGATCGTGAGGTAAAACACTGGAGATGTTTTAATTTCTTTTACTCTTAATTTTTAGAATTTTGGATTGCTTTTTTGTATGTTGATTACTTAGATTTCTCTTTTTGAAACTATTCATATCTTTTGATTCATATCTTTTGATCATTTATCTATTAGAGAATGGGAGAAAAGATTTTTCTAAGTTAATTTTTTTCTCCTTTTAATTACGTTGATTTTATTTGTGCAAAAACTTTTCATTTTTATATAATAAAAATTGTCCATTTTATCTTCTGCAATCCTTTCTATCCCTTGTTTGCTCATGAACCATTTCCTTATCCGTAGTTGCAGAAGTCATTTTCTTTCTTGCTCCTCTAATTTGTTTATGATGTGACCTTCTATATCTAGACCATGTACCCATTAGGAGCTTATCTTGGTATGATGTATGAGATGTTGGTTTATACCTAATTTCTGCCAGAGACCTTATCAATTTCCTAGGCAGTTCTTGTCAAATTGTAACCCTTACTCTAGTCATTGCAGTCTTTGGATTTATTCTACACCGTCTTAATGCATTTATATGCATCATATTAGGTATATGATGTATACCTAATCTCTTGTAATGACTGTTTTTCAGCTAGTATCAAATAGGTTTGACAATTAGAGCTTTCTTCCCACTTATTTTCAGTCTTTCTCTTAAGATTTTTGGCCTCTCATTTCTCCAGAGCAATTGTGGTATTATTTTTTCTAGCTCTATAAAGTATTCTTTTGTTAAGTTGCTCATGAAACAAATAAATTAATTTAGGTAGTATTATACTTTTTATTATATTGGCATAGCCTATTCATTTTCTTTTGGGAGGAGCTTATGATTTGTTCAATTTCTTTTTTTGAGAATGGGTTGGCAATTAATATATCTCTGTTTATGTAAGTGTTTCTGTAAAGAATGTTTTATAGTTGTATTCTGCTACAAAATTGTAATTATTCCTATGTGTGCCTGGATAGGTGAACTCCTGCATTTTATACATTCTATAATTAATTTGAATGGAATTTCTCTTTCTGCCTCTTGTGACTCTGCTTTGGCAATATATAGAAAGGCTCTTGATTTGTGTGGATTTATTTTTTATCCTGAAATTATTAATTGCTTCAATTAATTTTTAAATTTGACCTAGGGTTTACTGATTATTCCCTCAATTTCTCTTTCTTACCTTATAGCTAGTATTTCTAGTACTATGTTACGTGAGTGGTGATAATGAAAGCCTTTGCTTTTCCCTGTTCTTAGAAAGGCCTTTAGTTTATCTCCATTACATATAATGTTGACTCTTGATTTTATATAGCTACTATTTAATCATATTAAGAAATGATGAGTTTTTTCCTTTGTTTTTTAGGGTTTTTAACGTGGATACTTTATTAAAAGCCCTTTCAGTATCTATCAATATCATCATGTAACTTTTATAGTTTTATTATTGATATGACCTATTTTTGTTTATAGTTTAACTAATATTAAACCAGTCTTGCATTCCTGGTACAAATTCTATTTGTTTATAATATACAATCTTGAACATGTCATTGTACCTCTTTGCTAATATTTCATTTAAAAATTTTGCATTAATCTCCTTAGAGACACTGATCTATAGTTTTGTTTTTTTTTCTCTCTGACTTGTTTCTGCTATAAGTGTATAGACCATACTTGTATAATAGAATGAATTCAGTAGAATTCCATCTTTTCCTGTTTTTGCAAACAGTTTATAGAATAGTGGAATTACTTGATCTTTTAGTGTTTAATAGAACTTATTTGTAAGCTAACTGCTTCTGCGCTTTTTTCTATCCCTTTGGATGTTTATTTATGGACTGTTCAATTTCTTTTTCTGAGATTGGGTTATTTTGAATACCTTATTCTTATTCTATTAATCTGTAATTTTATTTTTGTAAATATTCATCCACTTCACTTAAACTGTTTTGTTGGTATGTAATGAGATTAAATACTTTCTAATAACTTCCTTTATTATTTGTTGTGATTTCTAAATTTTTTCATACTAGCAACTGCTTGTAATCTGACTTATTAATTCAATGGGGTTTTTTAGCTTACAAATTTGTTAAATTTTAATTTAATTTCCAAATTTTCAGAATTCCTGTTTTGATATTTAGTTAGTTCTCTGTCCAGTTCATTGATCTGTTCTTCTTTTTAACATTGTTGATGAAACTGTTTAGAGAATTAGAAGTCCCCTTCCAACTGCTTTGGTATGTTTTCTCTTCATGGTCATGTTCTTTGCTGAAAATTTCTGTAGATTCTATAATTTCTTCTTTGACCTATCTATTCTTTAGGATTAAGTTATTTAGTCTCTAAGTTTTAAGCCTTTCTTCAATGGCACTTTATTAGATATAATTTTATTGTATTGTGGTTGGTAACAGATGTATTTATTATTGCTGATCCTCTATTTCCTTGTGAGATTTTTATGTCTTAGTACATAGCCTATTTTTTTACCATGTGCAGCTGAGAGATAGTTAGGTAGATAGATAGATAAACTTAATATGTGCCAGACACTGTGCTAAGACTGGAAGTATATATTAACAAAAAAGCAAAAAGAAAGGCAATCCCTATCCTTAAAGAGATTATATTCAAATGGAAGACAATACATTAAAGGGAGCTGAAAAGAGGAAGAAAAGAACAGGGTGTTTGGCTCAAGAAAACCCAATTTGTAATTTTCAGTCAGAGCATTTATTCACACCTCAGAAATTAGCTAATGCTACTTATCAGGGCCTGATTTATTGTTTTGTTGATTTGCCTAGACTTAAGGAAATTATGGTAAAATGTTAATAATGCAAATTATACCTACAACTGTATCATATGTTTTCCCCTAGACAATTGATAAATATTTATCAGCTGGAGGAGGGCTAACAGTGCAGAAGCATCTCTGGGCTAAGAAAGAAGCCAGAGAAGAGGTGGAAAAGTGAGGAGAATCAAGAGCAAAATTGTGAGCTGTGACTGGTCCAAGCACTTCTTCCCATGGAGATTTCCAGCCAGAACTTACTACTGGAAAAAAGAGTCCAGGGTGAGAAGGAAGCTGAACAAGAGGTGGAAAAGCCCAGAGAATCAAAAGCAGAGGCAAGAGAGATGTGAGTGTACTCCTTTCCATTCCCTTTCAGTAATCACTAGAGATCTGGCATATCTAACTTTTCTAAAATTCTCGCTCTCTCTTTTTTCCTGTACATTGATTAGCTTTTCCTTTAAGCATTTAGGCGTTATTTCATTTAACGCATATATATTAAATATCAATATTAATTCATTATCTGTACTGTCTTTAAGCATTATGTAATTTCCTTGTTTATTTCTTTTAATCATGTCTATGTTTACAGTACCATTATCTGAGATCATGATTGCTACCTTTGCTTTTTTGAGTTCACCTGAATAAATTATATTTTACTCAGTCTTTTATTTTAACTGTGTGAATTTTTCTATTTCAAGTGTATTTCTTATAAATAACATATTATTGGATTCTGCTTTCTATTCTATTCTGCTGCACTCAGTTTTTTCAGGTGAATTTATCCCATTTAAGCTCACACTCTCAGTTATAATTTGTGTATTTTCCTCCATCTTATCCTATTATATTTTCTACTTGTTTTCCCCCAAACACCCTCTTTACACAGAAAATGGTGTTTAACAGATGAGGGTGCTACATTTGATGCAATCTGTTTTCCTTCCACTACTACTCCTTTCTTCCCCTCTCTTCGTTTCCTATTATTGGCTCTTTCTTTTTATGTTCCCTTATTTCACCCTTCACTCCCCCTGAATGTGAGGTTTATTTTGAATAATCCCTCTCCACAGTTATGCTCCCTCTTAATTCCACTCTCTATCCTCACTTGACTCCCTGATGACTCTCATGTATATCCATACTAAACTCTGTGTGCGTATATTCAACTCTCCTTTGTTTAGTTCAGATAAAAGTGAGATTTATGTGATGCCCACTCCCCCAAACCCTTTCTCTATGTTTGTATAGTTATATACTATAATGATATATAGTTACATATTTATGTAAAATATATTTTATGTAAAATATTTACATATTTTTGTAAATTTATGTACGATAGTAAGTTCTGTCCCTTTCCTCTCTCTTTCCTTTTGTCTTCCTATTTGTTTTTTTTCTTAAGATCTTCAAAATGGCAAAACTACTTCAATTCCCTCTGCCTTATTTATTTCTTCTATGATTTTTGAAGACATTAGGGTTTTCAGAGAGGTCGCTGGTTTCTTCTACTTCTGTTTAGAATATAAATACTTCATTGTCCTATAGCTCCTTCCCAATGCTTAAATATATTTACTTTTCTATGTTTCTCTTGGCTTCTGTATTTGTTTTTCAAAGTATCTATTTAGCTTTGGATTCTTCATCAGGATTATGTGTAAGCCCTTAATTTAGTTAAAGATCCAACTCTGCCCCCATCCCCACCTCCAAGATCATATTCAGCTTTTCTGGGTCTTTTGCCTTCTAGAACAGCATATTTCAAGTTCTCCTCTCTTTTATCTGGTAGCTTGTGGTCTTCTGTGATCCTAACTGTAGCTCCTTGGTATTTGAACTCTTTTTTTCAGAGTACTTTTAGTAATTTTTTTCTTTGACCTGGAAGTTCTGCACTTTGGCTATTAGGCATTCAAGTTTCATTTAAGAGATTATTGGCACATTCTTTCAACTTTCACTTTTTGCTCTGATTCTAATAAGTCTGGGCAATTTTTATTCATGACTTCTTAAAACATGGCATCTATATGATCAACAATTTGAGGTAGTTTAAAACATTCTTAGATTATTTCTCTTTGACTTGTTTTCTAGGTCAGTTTTTGATAGGAGATACTTTACATTTCCTGATATTTATTCAATCTTTAAATTTTGTTATAGTATTTCTTGTTTTCTGTTATGTCCAATCTAATTTTTAAGGAATCTGTTACTTTAATAGTTTTGTATTTTGTATGCTAAGCTATTTATTTTCCCAATTATTTACTCTAGAGCTCTAATTTCCTTTCCCATTCATTCCTCTAGAACTCTCATTTCATTTGTATGATCTTTAAAAACTCTTGCATAACTTCTTCCAATAATTTTAGTAGAACTTTTAGCAAATCTGTGAATTGAGGTTTTGCTTATAGATAGCATGGAATTATTCTCCTCTTTTAGTTTTTTTGTCTTGAGCAACACTGGCCTCAGAATATTTCTTTATCTTCAGTGTTTTTTCATCTTTACTAATTTTTCTAGCCTTACTTTTTGATTGGGATTTTGTGTGTGTTTGAGGCTCTAAAAACTTCTGCAAACAATAGTGGGACCTTTTTGAGTATTTATCTGCATTATCTAGGGTCTGGATAATAAGCACTATTGTAACAGCAATTAATGGAGTAGTTCATGGTCTATACCAGGGATGGGGAACCTGCATCCTCAAGGACACATGAGGCCTCCTAGGTCCTCAAGTGTAGCCTTTTGACTGAGTCCAATTTTCACAGAACAAATCCTTTTATTAAGGGGATTTGTTTTGTGAAGTTTGGATTCACTCAAAGGGCTATACTTGAGGACCTAGAGGGCCACATGTGGCCTCAAGGCTGCAGGTTCCCTACCCTGCTATACCAATGCTCCTATAAGGCAAGTGTGTAACAATGGAATCTAAAAATTATAGGGAGGCATAAACATCCCCACAATGTCACACTTGGAACTCCACACTTCTCACTGAGGTGTATGAAATGTTCCACTTCTTTATGGATTTGGGTCACTTTCAATTTGTTCTAAAACACACCAGTCTATGTTCCCAAAGACTGACCACCACCATAAGGTTGTATTCAAACTCTTAAAAAATACAAAGTTAGTTTCTGTAACCCTGTTAAGAAAAAATATACTTCCTTCATTTGTCACTCTAGATCTTGAAGCCCTATCCAATCTGTTTTCTATCTGTACAACAAGTCACTTACAATAATGAACATTTTAGACCTTAAATTCAACTATTAACCCCAATTGCCTAAAAAAAAAATCAACTATTTACTTAATAAAGCGAAAGAAATAATACTATAGATATTAATATATTAAAATAAATGCACAAATAATAAAATAATTCAATATATGTATATTTGTATATGTCTGTTTATGTATCTACATATACATACATATATACATGAGTATAATATGTGTGTCTACACATACACATATATAGTTCTTCACCTTACCTTTTTAAGGTAAAAGAGTAGTGTGTGTGTGTGTGTGTGTGTGTGTGTGTAACACTTCCTATGGTGCCGTTCAGAAATACACCAGTAACACATTGAAGCCTCGAATCTAGAGTTACATATTTCCCTGAACTCTTGAGTTTTCCCCCCTTGTGTATTTCCATTCTAGATTCCTATAGTTGTGTGCCTGTCCATTCTTCATCCTAGGTACTGAAGCTAAGAGTGTGCTCTGGACAGACACAAGCCATTATGAAAAGCTTCACCTTTGTCCAACTCTAGGTGGCGCTAAGGAGTGATAATGGTTACTGGCGCTCCTGGTCCATGAAATCAGCTCTCTGGACCAATCATTTGTCACTCAACTGAAGCCCTTTCTCAGTGGAGACTTCCTCTGAGTGCTACTGTCTTAAAAGTCAATTTTTCAGCCCCCCTGCTGTATCTTCTCTTCCCTCCAGGTTCCTCTAATCTTGCTCTTCTGCCAGTTTCTCCCTGTAGAAGCTGTCGTTCAATGACTTCCATCAGAGCTTCCAGACTCTCTGTGACTCACTTTTTGATTAAAAAGTCACAACTCAAAAAAATAAAAATAAATAAATAAATGGATAAATAAAAGAGGCAGCTAGGTGGCACAGTGTATAGGATATACCGGCCCTGGAGTCAGGAGGACCTGAATTCAAATCCAGCCTCAGACCAAACATTTGACACTTACTAGCTGTGTGACCCTGGGCAAGTCACTTAACGCCATTGCCTAGCCAAAAAATAAAAATAAAGAAATAAAAAGTCACAACTCTCCAAATATCTCCTAGCAAATGAGCATTCCTTCTTTAATCATACCTCAGTATTCAAATGTTTATAAGCATTCTCATTTTCTTAATTGTACCCTCTTTAGTCACAAGAGTTATGTGTAAATTAGCATATATAACATGAGGCTTTACAACTCTGGAATCCTGTAATGGTAGTGTCCCTCTCTTTGATGTCCTCGAAGCTGTGTTTCTTTACATTTGTCTAGTTTTTAATGAGCAAAAGCTATTTCTCTGTCTTTTTATAACATTCAATTGCTTCCACAAAAGCGAGGCATCACTCCACATTGTCCTCAAATCCACACCACAGATCATTTTCTCTGAAATTGTACAAAATCTCTTCTAGAAATTGTTTCTTCACCCACATATTTTAGCAGCTTGTATTAAAAAAAAGTTCCTTTTGAACTTATATTAGGTATCCAAATGTTCATCCACAACAGTAGCAATATTTGTTGACAATAAATACAAATCTCTTCCTTTGCAGAAAAGCAATTTTTATGTTCTTTTTCTTTTAAAAAAAATCATAAATTGCTCCTTATGAAAAGGGCCTTAAGGAGATATTGTGCATTTCAAAGTCCTCAGGATGCTAGCCAGTATGCTGCACAGTGGCAGTCTATGTGGTATGGCTTTCAATAGGCAGTTTCTGATGGGGTAGTCTCTGCAAGAAAGTCTACAATGGGTACTCTATGCTAGGGCAGTCTATGAGTTTTGGTCTGACTCGGTCACATTTTTTTTTAAGATTGCCAAAATTTATTTTAATAAGAAAATGTTACTAAGAATTCAAATATTTAATGAAGAAATGAGCAAATATTCATTTTGAAAGTTAACTTAACATCTTACAACTCATAGCAGAATAAACTTATGATAATTTTCAAAATGAACATAAAAAGATGCACAATAAAAATGTTAGAAAAGTATTAGATCAAGTATCTAACAGCTGTGATCTTGGGGAAAATTTTATTAATAAAAAGGGGTAAATGTAAACTTATTAGATAAAATAGGCAATTTTTATTGTAAGAAATTTTTTAAAAGCTTTTGTATAAAAAGCAGAATAAATAGAGAAGTTACTGATTGGGAAAAATACATTAAAAGTTGTGATATAACCCTTATGTCTAAATATGTAGTAATTTAACAAATATAGAATCCTAAGACCTTTTTGGTTTTTTTTCCCCAATTGGTTGAAATTTTTATTAGTTTCTACAAACTTAGTTCACTTCTTTTTTTCTCTTCTTTTTTTAAAAAAAAATTATTTATTTTTCGTTTTCAACATTTACTTTCATAAGATTTTGAATTCTAATTTTTCCCCCTCCCTGCCCACCCCTCTCCCCAAGATGGCATGCAATCTGATATAGGCTATACATGTACAATTGTATTAAACATATTTCCACATCTGTCATGTTGTGAAAGAAGAATCAGAACAAAAGGGAAAAATCATGAGAAAGAAAAAAAAGAAAGAAAGAAAAGGAAATAGTTTCCTTCGATCTGCATTCATACTCCATAGTTCTTTCTCTGGATGTGGATAGCATTTTCCATCATGAGTCTTTTGGAATTATCTTAGATCATTGCATTGATAGGAAGAGTTAAGTCTATCAAAGTTGATCATCACACAATGTTGCTGTTACTGTGTACAATGTTCTCCTGGTTCTGCTCACTTCACTCAGCATCAGTTCCTGTAAGTCCAGGTTTTTCTGAAATCCTCCTGCTCATCATTTCTTATGAAACAATGGTATTCCATTACATTCATATACCACAACTTATTCATCCATTCCCCAAATTTCCAAATCTTTGCCACTACAAGAAGAGCTGCTGTAAATATTTTGTACATGTGGGACCTTTTCCCTTTTATATGATCTGGGCTACAGACCTAGTAATGGTATTGCTGGACTAAAGGGTATGCACAATTTTATAGTCCTTTGGGCATAGTTCCAAATTGCTCTCTAGAATGGCTGGATCAGTTTGCAACTCCACCAACAATGCATTAGTATTCCAATTTTCCCACATCTTCTCCAACATTTATCATTTTCCTGTTTTGTCATGTTAGCCAATCTGATAGATATAATGTGGTATCTCAGAGTTGTTTTAATTTGCATTTCTCTAATCAATACCGACACATTCTGATCATTGCCTTCCTACAGGCTTCTGAGTCTCCATTCCAGGAAAGAGATATAGTTGCCAGTTCCAGGATTCCTTGACTGAATCCTAGGCCAGTCTCCTGTTTCCCTTCCCCTACAACAGAACTTTAGGCTTCCCTGGCTTATCTCCAGTCCTGAGGATGTGTTTTTCTGGATAGACCCCTTTCCTAATATCCGTAGGTTTCTGGATGTCTGTGCAGTCCTGGGCTGGCAAAATACACGTATTGTAATTTCTCCTAGGATTATTTGATCAGGCTTTGGTTTAGTGTGTCTGCCTTTGCTGTGCTTTCCTTTCCCTCTTCTTACTCTTCCTTTCCTTTTCCTCACCTTACCCTCCCCCCCACCCCCACCATGGAATAGCTATGTGTGAACTACACTATTCTCCCATTCATTTGACCACCTTGAGAGGAGTCCCTGATTAATTCATTTTTAAAGTTTTATGAAAACAGAAGTGCTAAGAGAAGTAAACTCCTTCTGAAGATTTTAGTTGACTTTGAGCTCAATGAGTGGCAACAGTCTGATAAGGTTGTCAAAAAAGTTAATGTGAAATCAGGCTGTATTAATGGAGGCAGGCTGCCCAGGACTTAGGGAATTTATACTCTTGGTCGGGCCACATCTAGAGTATACATAGTGTTTAGTTCTAAATACCACATTTTAGAAAGGATATTGATAAGTAAGAAAGGGTCCAGGGGAGGGCAATCAGAATGGCCTCAAAACATGTCATAGGATAAATTCCATTAAAAAAACCAAAGACAGAATAAAATACTTGGGAGTCTATCTGCCAAGACACACACAGTAACTATATGGGCACAATTACTAAACACTTCACACAAATAAAGACGATCTAAGTCATCTGAGAAATATTAATTGCAATGGGTAGGTCAAGTCAATATAGTCAAAATGACAATACTACCTAATTTACTTATGCAGTGTCATGCCAATCAAATTACCAAAGAATTACTTTATAGAGCTAGAGTACAATCATAACAAAATTCATCTGGAGGAACAAAAGGTCAAGACTATCAAAGGAATCAATGGGTACATGAAGAAAATAGAGAAATAGGAGATCAATGAATTGGGCATGCAACTAAAAAAACTAGAAAAAAATTTAAAATCCTCAATCAAATACCAAATTAGAAATACTGAAAACCAAAGGAGAGAGATTAATAAAATTGAAATTAAGAAAACTATTGAACTAATAAATAAAACTAAGACCTGGTTTTATGAAAAAAAAACCCAATAAAATAGATAAACCTTTGGTTAATTTAATTTAAAAAAGAAAGAAGAAAACCAAATTACAATATCAAAAATGAAAAGGGTGAATTCACCCCAGTGAAGAAGAAATTAAAACAATAATTAGAAACTATTTTTGCCCAACTGTATGCCAATAAATTTGACAATCTTAGTGAAATAGATGAATATTTACAAAAATATAAATTGCCCAGATTAACAGAAGAGGAAGTAAAATACTTAAATAACCCCATCTCAGAAAAAGAAATTGAACAAGCCATCAGTGAAGTCCCTAGGAAAAAATCTCCGGGGCCAGATGGATTTATAGGTGAATTCTAGCAAACATTTGAAGAACAATTAATTCCAATGCTATATAGATTATTTGGGAAAACAGTCAAAGGAGTCTTACCAAATCTTTTTATGATACAAATATGGTGCTGATACCTAAACCGGGAAGAGACAAAACAGAGAAAGAAAATTATAGACTAATTTCCCTAATGAATATAGATGCAAAAATTTTATATAGATTAGCAAATAGAGTACAGCAACTTATCATGAGAATAATACACTATGACCAGGTAGGATTTATACCAGGAATGCAAGGCTGGTTCAATATTAGGAAAATATCAGCATAATTGATCATATCAACAACCAAACTAAGAGAAATCACATGATTATTTCAATAGATGCAGAAAAACCTTTTGTTGAAATGCAACACCCATTCCTATTATAAACACTAGAGAGCATAGGAATAAAGGGAGTCTTCCTCAAAATGATAAGTAGCATGTACCTAAAACCTTCAGTAAGCATCATATGTAATGGGGATAAGGTAGAAGCATTTCCAATAAGATCGGGGGCAAAACAAGGATGTCCATTATCTCCACTGTTGTTCAATGTGGTACTAGAAGTGTTAGCTTTAGCAATAAGAGAAGAAAAAGAAATTGAAGGTATTAGAATAGGCAAAGAAGAAACAAAGCTATCACTCTTTGCAGGTGATATGATTACATACTTAGAGAACCCTAGAGAATCAAGCAAAAAACTACTTGAAATAATAAACAACTTTAGCAGGTTATAAAATAAACCCACATAAATCATCAGCATTTCTATATATTACCAACAAAGCCCAACAGCCAGAGATAGAAAGAGAAATTCCATTTAAAGTTACTGTAGACAGTATAAAATATTTAGGAATCTACTTGCCGAAACAAACCCAGGAACTATATGAACACAATTACAAAACACTTTTCACACAAATAAAGTCATATCTAAATAATTGGAAAAACATCTGTTGTTCATGGGTAGGCTGAGCTAATATAATAAAAATGACAATTCTACCTAAGTTAACTTACTTATTCGTTGCCATGCCAATCAAACTGCCAAAAATTATTTTATATAGCTAGGAAAATAATAACAAGATTTATTTGGAAGAACAAAAAGTCCAGATTATCAAGGGAACTAATGAAAAAAAATGCTATGGTAGGTGACCTAGCAGTTCCAGATCTTAAATTGTATTACAAAGCAGCAATCATCAAAATTACTTGGTACTGGCTAAGAAATAGAGTGGTGGATCAGTGGAATAGAGGAGGTATGCAAGACACAGTAGTCAATGACTATAGTAATCTATTATTCGATAAATCCAAAGACCCCAGCTTCTGGGATAAGAACTCACTATTTGACAAAAACTGCTAGGAAAACTGGAAAAGAATATGGCAGAAACTACGCATAGACCAAAATCTTACGCCATATACCAAAATAAAGTCAAAATATTTAGGTATAAAGGCTGATACTATAAGCAAACTGGGAAAGCAAAGGATAGTTTACTGTCAGATTTACGGAGAACAGAAGAATTTATGACCAAACAAGAGACAGAGAACATTATGAAATGCAAAATGGATAATTTTGATTACATTAAGTTGAAAAGTTTTTGCACAAACAAAACCAATGCAACCAAGATTAGGAGGGAAGCAGAAAGCTGGAAAAGAATTTTTATAACCACTGACTCTGATAAGGGCCTCATTTCTAAAATATATAGAGAACTAAGTCAAATTTATAAGAATGCAAATCATTCCCTAATTGATAAATGGTCAAAGGATATGAACAGGCAGTTTTAAGAGGAAGAAATTAAAGCTAGCTATACTTATATGAAAAAAATGCTCTAAATCACATTGATTAGAGAAATGCAAATCAAAACAACTCTGAAGTACCACATCACACCTATCATATTGGCTAACATGACAAAACAAGAAAATGATAAATGTTGGAGAAGATGTGAGAAAATTGGAACACTAATGCATTGTTGGTGGAGTTGTGAACTGATCCAACCGTTTTGGAGAGCAATTTGGAACTATGCCCAAAGGGCTATAAAAAAATGTACATACCCTTTGACCCAGCAATAGCACTTCTAAGGCTGTATCCCAAAGAGATCATAAAAATGGGAAAAGGACCCACATGTACAAAAATATTTATAGCAGCCATTACTGTAGTGGCAAAGAATTGGAAATTGAGGGGATGCCCATCAATTGGGGAAATGGCTGAACAAGTTGTGATATATGAATGTAATGGAATACCATTGTGCTATAAGAAATGATGAGCCAGCAGACTTCAGAAAAACCTGGAAAGACTTGTAGGGACTGATGTTGAGTGAAGTGAACAGAACCAAGAGAACGTTGTACACAGTTAACAGCCACATTGTATGATGAGTAACTTTGATAGACTTAGCTCTTCTCAGCAATGCAAGGATCTAAGACATCTCCAAAAGTCTTATGATGAAAAATGCTATCCACATCCAGAGAAACAACTATGGAGTTGGAATGCAGATTGAAGCATACTATTTGCTCTTTTTTTTTCCCTCTTCTATTTTGTTTTGTTTCTTCTTTCTTGTGGTTCCTCATATTGGTTCTAATTCTTCTTTACAACATGACTAATATGAAAATATGTTTAATAGGAATGTATACGTAGAGCCTATATCAGATTGCATGCAGTCTTGGGGAGGGAGGTGGGAAGGGAGAGGGAGAAAATTTAAAGCTCGAAAGCTTATGGAAGTGATTGCTGAAAACTAAAAATAAAATAATTAAAAAAAGAAAAAATAAACTATCATTGCTATCAGTAAAGTATGCTTCAAAAGAAAATTGTATTTTAAAATTGAAGGAAAAATCAGTAAAATTCAAAATTAAAATTAATATACAGCTACCATCTTCAAAAATAATGAATATATCAGGCTAAATTCAACTTCAAATGCAAGCTATAAAATAAAACTTTATGATATATAGTTTTATACAAAATAAAACTTATTTTATAACAGAAATATCAAAATTGAAAATTCAAAAAAATTTAAATTATGAACACATGAACAATAATTTTTAAAAATAATGCTTTTAAAAGCACAAAAAGCAAAGTTGGAATGATAGATGATAATTTCTGGGAAGGAAGAGAAAAATTTAGAATTTTTAAAAAATCAAAAATAATCCCAGGATTCAGTTCCCAATTATAACTGCTAAACATCATCAAGGTGGCCATCTATTTGTCTTCTCTTTTCCCCCACTCACCAGAAAAGGGTGGAATCCAAATCCTCAAAGGCCACCCTATTTCAAGGGCCGAATAAAGGTGGGACTTCCTCTTCTAGACCTTTTTTTTTTTTAATTTGCTTTTTGGTGAGGCAATCAGGGTTAAATGACTTGCCCAGTGTCACACAACTAATAAGTGTCAAGTGTCTGAGGTCGGATTTGAACTCAGGTCCTTTTGACTCCAATGCTGGAGCTCTATCCACTGTACCACCTACCTGCCCCTTTTTTTGTTTTTGTTTTTGTTTTGTTTTGTTTTGTTTTTGTGAGGCAATGGGGTGAAGTGAGTTGCCCAGGGTCATACAGCTACTAAATGTCAAGTGTCTGAGGCCATATTTGAACTCAGGTCTTCCTGAATCCAGTGTAGCTCTCCTTTTTTATTTCCATTTCCCTTCAACTCTTTCTCTTGAGATTGAGGAGAGAAGTGCTTAACTTCAAGCATCTATATCTCATCCAGGACTATAACACAGTCTCTGACTATGGAAAAAGAAAAGTCCCATACTCTATTTTCAGATTCCCTGCCATTTTGTGAGATTTAGTGGTTGTTAATAAAGGTAAAATTGAAATTTAAAGTTTTATGTATAGATTATATGAGATTTAAAAGACACAAAACCTTAGAGCCACCCTACCTGCACACTCAGCAAATAAATAAGGGCATATGCAAAGGACAGAGATCTATCTCTTTGTTCAGAGAAACTAGACTTAACAATATTGATAGCAATTTAAAGGGGAGGCATGAAACATTGCTTTCAAATGTCCATCCTAAAGAATGGAGAAGAATAGGATAATAGAAACTAGATGGCCCTCAGTAGATGGCCTCTGATGGGACGGACCACTATGGAAGGACAGATAGTGACTCTAGTTGTGTGTGGTTTGTCCTTCATTCTGGAAGAGGACCATGACATCAGGAAGATGATGCTGTGACTTGCAAGTGAATTGGATTTAAGTGAGGGAGTGCCGTGCAAAGTCACAAGCCTTACTTTCTCCTCTGGAGCCATCTGGGTCCAGTGGCAAGATATAAATCAGATGATTGGAGATGGCCCAGAGTGACTCTGGTAATCTTTGGATGTCCAATCTCTCTCACCCCATCGGCACTGCTCCCAGTTGCTGCAGCTAATGAACTGCTTTAATACCCTGTCTCCTGCTTTAATACCCTGTCTCCTGCTTTAATACCCTGTCTCCTGCTTCTTCTGCAGAGTAGAAGCATGCCATCTCTCTACTGACTCTTCCTTCTCTCCACTTCTCTCCCCCAGCTCCAACTTTTATGGGCTTTTCTTAAAATTTGACACAGCTTATTTGAAGCCTGCTGATCATTTCTTGGCCAGGAAGATCAGTAAAAACTCCAGATCCCAGGATGCTTAGCTGTCATTCAAAATATTTGACTCCTAACATCTTCAGAACCTGTCCTAGACAAAGAGGGGAGGGGAAGTTGTTACAGTAGCTAGTTAGTACTAATTAGATAGGTTCTTGAGCTAATGCCCCTGAACTTAAAAAAATTATTTAGATAACTTTATTTCAGTAATAGTGGTTGTTAATAAAGGTAAAATTGAAATTTAAAGTTTTAATCCTATATACATTTTATTTTGTGCATTTAAAAACATTCTGCGGTATCCCTAGGTTTCACCAGGCTATCAAAGGGGTCCAAAAGGACATTAAAAAAAAAACAGAACTAGGTGGCAGCTAGGTGGCACAGTAGATAGAGCACAGGCCCTGAAGTCAGAAAGACCTGAGTTCATATCCGGCCTCAGACCAAACTCTTGACACTTACTAGCTGTGTGACACTGGGCAAGTCACTTAACCCCAACTGCCTAAAAAAAAATTCTAATTTTTAATTAATCTTTTTAATTAAGAACCCTTGAACAGGAGGAAACAGTGAAAGAAATCTCAAGTTGGCACATCTGAGCCCCCTTTATTATTCCTTTGAGACTGATAGTATTACATAATGTTCCCACAGGGCTGAAGATTTATTTCTCAAGCAGAGGAATCTTAATGAAATGATACTACAAATGAAAATAGTTGGAGATGAACTCCAAAAATGGACTGAGGAAAATAACAACTTTCTCAAAAAAATCTATTCTGCAGAATATACAATACAGGGGTAAGTAGGGCTGGCCCAGGGTGCTAACTGGGAATTTGGCCCCTGAGGCAAATTCACGACTGAGGGGAGATGAAGAGTTTCAGGGGTACTCAGAGATCAGTATCCTCACTGCCCATGTCCTGCACTTGGGACATTACTACTATTCTCAGCTTGGCTGCAAACTGGAACTACTTGAGGGCCAAGAGTATCTTTTGTCTCATTTTGTATCCCTAGCACTTAGCACATTGGCAGGTCACAGTCCTAGCATATAGTAGATGCTGAATAAATATTTATTGATGGAAACTGGCAGTCTGTTCTGTGTGTACAGTGGAGTTACTGGGAAAAGTGGGCCCAGAGAGAGGGCCATTAAAGTGCCAGGACTAGGACCCTCAGCAGGTAATGGGGCCCCCAGGGCAGAGGAGGGGTGTTTCCATCCCTTTGTGGTCCTCCACATTTCAGCAAAGGAGGGAAAAGGTGAGGGATGACAGGGAAGAGAGTTTTGGTATAATTAAATGCTCGAAATGTGCTTAGCACTGAGGATACAAGTACGTACAAACAAAAGAGTTCCTACTCTCAAGAAGATTACATTCTAGCGAGCAAAGAGAAGTCCAGAGAGTGAGTCCAGCCGGGAGTAGGGACTATATCTTATTACTTTTTTGTACCTCCCCCAGTACTTAACCACAGGGTCTTTGCATGTAGTAGATGCTAATAAAGCCATGTTTGTCTTGCAGTTTATTAAGAGAAATGACCAAAACAGACTACCTTATAGAAAAATTAGACAATGAGGATAGAAGTCTGTCTGGAAATGAAAAACATCAAAAACTGGAGGTCAAAAAATGGGTAATGTATTCCAACGATGTTAAGGGCTATTAAATTTCACTTTGCTTACAAATACATGGGGGAACAAGTTGGGGGATTCAACTCCTTGTAACAGGATTTCTCTAATGATAAGAACAACCAAATGCAGAACAACAAACAGTGATCCAGAAGGTACAAGCTCTGGTTTTAGACTCTGGCCGATCTTGGGGGGCTGCCCTCCAAATAATAACTCTTTGGCTCATTCTGCCCCCCTCCAGAATTTTCTCTGGGAACCTCTATGCAGTGAATGCAGGTCTCCACAGATGTTGGTCAGAAGGACACCGGGTCCATGCAAGCACCTGAGCTAACAATATTGGGAATGAGACAGCCTTTATTTCACCTCACAAACATTACAGAAAACATAAAAGACTTATAGAAGCCCATAAATAATACAGGCAAACACTTACGGTCTCACGGAAGCCCATAGCAGTCAAGAAATTCCTGTCTCCTCCAGTCAGTCCCACGTTCTGCCCCAGAGACTCATACAGACCTCAAGCCTTATTGCACTACCCTAAAGATTTGACCTCTGCTAAAAAGGCAAATGAATTTAGGGTTATTTAGAGAGTCAATCTTCCACATTCCAGTGAATCCCACTTTCTAAACCAGAGACCTATCTAGACCTTCTCAGGACTTGCATCACCACTCACCCCCAGGGGAAATAAACTTGAGTTTGCTAGAAAGCATCACCATTGAGCTTTCATTACCTGAATAACTCATGGTAATAGCCAAGGGCAATCTCCTGGTGTTGAGCTCTTCTGAATGGTAGCTCAGTGATTATCTCTAAGTTCAGGGGCCACATGTTCAATCCTCAGTCTAGGAACTCTCACCTCTCAGCCAGAGGCTTCATCTCTCTGTAGTTACCATCTCTTAGGCCAGAAAGCTGCCAAAGCTTCTTAACAGCTGTCATTTTGGAGACTGAAGTAGAAGCTTCTTGGGGGCTAAGCAAAAGGGCAACTTTGGGCTTTACCTTTACCGTCTAGTGTCTGTTCTCTTCCCAACTGACCTTAGACCCATCCCCCTTTTATAAACCCAGTACAAAGGCATAGTTCTAATCCAAAGTAAACTGAGCTAATCAAATCATCCCTAATACTGAGATTTAATCACTAATACTTAATGAGATAATCATAATGAATCCAGTGAAGGGGGGAATCCATTCTATTGGAAGTTATAATTATTTAAAATATAGTAACTGGTTTCAGCCCAACAGAAATACACAGTGAGAATTTGAATAATGCAACTACTTCATGGGATTCATTATTCCCACTAATTCAGATCTAACTAAATTGTTTATTAAGAACCAACAGTCCTGGGCACTCCACAAATGCCATCAGGAAGATATCCTCAGTTATGTCATTGAGATATTAATGAGCATGTCCAAACCTTCCACAGAGAAATGTAATCAAACTTCTAAAATTATTAGGCTTTATAGCCCAACTTCCTCTTGGTTCATACCCTCTACAACATGGGGGGAAAATGTCAGAAAGGGTTTCCCGATGTAGGAGCTTTAGTGCTTGCAAGATGCTTGGGTTCTGTCCTGGACCTGCTGTGTAACAGGCAGATTTGACTTCTCAACTTAAAAAGAGTATATTATATATGATCCTGTTTTCTTGGTATTTAAGAAATGAGTACGACTTATATGACTTCTCAAATTATAGGTGGTCTAGTTCCTTCCAATTTGTCCCCTTTCTCTTGATTTTTTTTCCTATGGATTCCATCAGAAGGAAATATGTCTGTTCTCATTTCAATCTGTGAAACTCAGAATTATCTAGCTGACCCTGAAAAAAGAAAGGTTAGAATTGTTAATCTTTACCCTTGAAACTGGATTTTAGTCATGTCCTCTACCTGTAGAAGGTTGTGTTTCTTAAGGTAATATAGAGACTGAATGAGAATTTCAAAGGTTTGCCTAAAAAGTTTTTGTCCTGGGGACTCAGGCATTAGCCTGAGGAAACACAAACAGGAAATACCATCTGATGATAAGCTGACTCAACTTCCTGGATAGAACACAAGACCTCTCTCTAATACCATTATCTACACCATGATGCATGTAGGCGTCATGCCATTCAGCCCTTTCCTGTGCCCTTCCTCTGTTCCACCTAAAAAAGCCCCTCATCACCTTAAGAACCCTACCATAATGTGGGGGCAATCATCCTTATCATCCTGTGAGTGTTAAGTTTTAATGTTATACTCTATGGTCAGTTCCTCTCTCTCTGAATTTTAGTTTCCCTTTATCTCGTTACAGTGGCTATAATTCTTTGATAATTATCTTTTTTTTGGTCCTCCCTTCTTTAGTCCATCCCATTTCCCAGATAACCTGTCATCAATACTTAGAATGTTGCTGTATCCACTACTAAGAAAGAGTTGGGAAGAACTGAAAACAGGCCCCATCAATTACCTTAAGCACCTCTAGGTGCTTAGACTTTTGTGTCCTTAGGCCAGAGATGGTTCTGGCCTGGGTGAGATTTCATTAGATTAACCCCTTGACCTGTGGAAGAAGAATTTTCCTGAAGAGTATTTTAAGTTTCACTGTAACTTTGTGCTGAGAAAGAGGGAGAGAGACAGAGAGAGAGAGAGAGACAGAGAGAGAGAGAGAGAGAGACAGAGACAGAGAGAGAGAGAGAGAGCGAGAGAGAGAGAGCTCTTTTTTGGGGGGAGTCCTAGCCTTCTACTGAGATTCCACAGATAGAAAAGCAGGTTGCACTAAGTTGCAAATCATGTGCTATTATTCAGGGAAGGAGGGAACAATATTTTTCTATTCTTAACCATGCCAAGTGTAATTAGACAAGAAAAACCTAGAGTTTGCCTATTTGTTTCTTTCTTGAATTTGTTTTGGATATGGAAATCACTAATTCTGTGGAAAATGGAGACAAAAGAACATCCTGCCCTGGACAGTATCCTCAAAGAGTCTGCAGTGAGTATATAGGAAATAAGAGAATTAATAAAAGGGGATAATGAAGAGGGAGGAAAAATGGAAATCATGAGCTGGAATAAGGGAGTAGAATGAAAGGGAAATAACGAATGAGGATACAGTAAGATGGGGAGTAATGGGATGAAAGGAGGTGGCTATGAAGTGAGTGAGGAAGTTAGAAATGAGGGAGAAATGATAGGGAGAGGAAAAGAAAAATGAAAATATAACCTCTGGAAAGAAAAGCATATAAATTTGATTTTATAGAGAAAATGAATTCTTTTGTAAGCTCCATGGGATGCTTGCCCCTGAAATTCCAGAAAGCCATGTTACAATTTAGCCAACAATAATAAGGTATCTTCTTTGAATTCAGAGCTTGGCAGATCACATTTATCTCCACTAAAGATCAGTTAACTCTGAGATTCTCACATACATTCAACTTAATGATTAACATACTCTCACTTGATCGTACCCTACTCAAGTCAATGACTCTGAACCCCTTTAGGTCATCATTCAAGCTTCATTCTCCATCCCCTATGCCCAATTCCTTATTTCCCATCACCCTCAACTCTCCTACCCCAAAGTCCCAACCAAAAACTACTCACCCCTTCCACTGTGCCCTCTGAAATGCCTGTTCCATAGTGGGGAAATGACCCAGCATTCATCTCAAATCTTCATCTTCTGGTGGTCACTGAAACCTGACCACCCCTTGATGACACAGCCTCCCTAGTCACCCTTTCCAGTACTGGCTTCACTTTACTCATTCTCCTCAGCTCACTGGTTGAGGCAGGGGAGTTGGAATACTCCATGATCCTCATTGTCATGTCCTTGATCTACCACTACCTCTATCACTAAGTAACATCTACTTTGAGTCCCCTATAATCCAAATCTTCCACCCAATAAAAATCCTAGTAGCTATTATCTATAGACGTTCAGGATATACCCCTTCTTTCTTCAGTGAGTTCAGTACCTGGATCACAATCTTTTTCTCCTTCCCAGCTCCTTCCCTGATACTAGGGGACTTAAATATACATATTTACTCTATGTCAAATATCCTAACTGCCCAGTTCCTCTACCCATGACACTTCCCATGGATTGCCTCAGCCACACAAAAAGATGGTCATTGATCTTGCCTTGATCTTGCAGTCACTTACAAATGTACCACCGTGTTCAAGAACTCTGAAATGCCCTCATCAGGTCATAATGCATTTGCTTTCCACCTTTCCCCTTATCTTCCCTTGCCAAATGCTGTTCTTTATCCACACTATAACTCTAATCCCTCAACCCCTCAGTTCTTTCCCAGGACATCTCCCCAGTACTAGTCACTCTCTTCTCTTTCCCCCATCTTACCCTCCTGGTAAACCAGTTTATTCTATACCATCCTCTTCTCTTGAGTCTCTGGTCCCCTTATCATACCACAATGTGATTATGACATAATACTGATTCTGCCATGCCAAACCTCAGCCTTGAAAGACTCCTATTATCCAGCATCTTCATTCCTACATATACGCTGATGAACTAAGGTGGAGAAAATCACAACCATTCTGACTGGGTCCACTACAAACTTACGTTATGCAAGTTCAGCTGGGCCCTCACTACTGCTAGGCCATCTTTCTGCACCTTCTTTATAAAATCCCTATCCCATTCTCCAGAGTGACTCGTTCAAATGTTTTCATTCCTTCTCAAACCTTCCATGGCTCCCCTTTGCCCCAACCTCTTTCTTAGCCTCATAATTTATTTTAAAAATCGAGGCCATTTCCTGTAAGCTTTCTTCCCTGTTCTTCGTATCATATCACTCTGAAACTTTCTGCCACCATCTCCTGCTTCACCTCTGTCTTATACAAAGAGGTGGCTCTACTTCTTGCTAAGGCAAACACTTCCACCTACACAAACAGTCCCATTCTATCCTATCTTCTTCAATATCTTATCCTCTTATCTTATCCTTTCTGTCATCCTTATTCTCTCACTTATCTTCAACTTCTCCCAGCCTACTGGCTTCTTCCCCACTGCCTACAAATATGCCCATGTCTCCCCCAGCTTTAAAAAAAGACGCATTTGATTCTTCCCACCCCACTAACTATCATCCTGTGTCTTTTCTGCCCTTGGCAGCTAAACTTGAGAAGGCTGTCGAAAATAGAAGCCTCTCCTTCCTTTCCTCTCACTCTCTTCTTAATCCCCTAAAATATGGCTTCCAACCTCATCATTATACTGAAACTGAAACTGCTCTCTCCAAAGTTACCGATAATCCCCTAATTGCCAAATCCAATAACTTTTTCTCCATCTTCACTCCTCTTGACCTCTCTTCAGCCGTTGACACTGTCAATCACTCTTTTTTCCTTGATCCTCCCTTCTCTCTAGGTTTTCAGGACATCATTCTTCCAATTTTCCTCCTTCCTATTTAACCATGCCCTTTCAGTCTTCTTTGCTGTATCCTTATCCAGGTCACTCCTGCTAACTGTGTATGTGCTTTGTACTAGGTCCTCTTTTTTTTCCCCTTTTATACTGCTTCACTTGATTATCTCAACAGTTCCCTTGGATTTACTTATCATCTCTATTCTGATGATTCTCAGATCTACCTATCTATCCCTAACTTTTCTGCTGATCTCCAATTGCCTTTCATGTGTCTCAAAATGGAGGTCCAGTAGACGTCTTAAGCATATCATGGTCAAAACTGAACTCATCTTTCCCCCAAAACCTTCCACTTTCAAACTTCCCTGTTACTGTTAGGGTACTATCACCCTCCCAGTCTCCCAGGCTCACAACTCCTCAACTTCTTACTACCTCTTACCTCCCCCTCCCCCTAATCTTTTGCCAAGGCCTGTTGATTTCACATTTGCAACATCTCTCAAATATACTCTCTTCTCTCCTCTGACACTTCCACTACTCTAATGCAGGCCCTCATCACCTCACACCTGGACTATTGCAACAGCCTGCTGGCTGTTTTCCCCATCATAAGTCTCTCCCCACTTTAGTCCATCCTCCATTTAGTTACCAAAGTGATTTTTTTAAAAGCACAGATCTGATCACATCACCTCCACACTCAGTAAACTTGGCTCGCTCCCTATCACCTCCAGAATTAGATATAGAACCTACTGCTTGGCATTCAAAGTCCTTCATAACCTAAGTTCTCCTTCTCTTTCCAGTCTTTTTATGCCTCTCCCCACCCCATGTACGTTTTGATCCAGTGACACTGATCTTGCTGTTCCACAAATGAGACACGCCATCTCTTGACTTGGAGTATTTTCTCTGGCTATCCTTCATGCCCGGCATGCCCTCCCTTCTCATCTCTAACTCCAGGCTTCCCTGGCTTCCTTCAGGCCCCACATAAAATCCTACTTTTTACAGAGAACCTTTCCTAATCCCTCTTAATTCTAGTGCCTTCCCTCTATTGATGATTTCCTATTTACCCTATATATAGCTTGTTTGTAAATAGAGTATTTGTTTGCTTATTGATTAGATTGTGAGGGGCTGTCTTTTGACAGTTGTATCGCTAGGGCTTAGTGGGGTGCTTGGCACATAGTAAATGCTTAATAAATATTTATTGACTGACTGACATGACTCTTAAGAGACCATATATTATTAGATGTTAAGCTTATCCCCACTCATCACTTCTCATGTGGAGTAACAAAATATCCTCCTAATTCTTGTCTCTCTCCCCTGGCCAGTCCATCCTATGTGTACCTGCCCAACTCCTATTCCTAAAGTACAAGTCAGATCACAGCACTCAGCAGCTATTGCTATCTACTGGCTCTAGTATCAAATACACACTCTTCTGTTTGGCATTTAAAGCCATTCTTGGTCTGGCTCTGAGCTATCTTTCCAGGCTGATATGATATTACTCTGACCCAAATGACCTATTTTATGTTCCTTGTACATGACATCCTGTCTCTCCCTTTCCCCCATTCCCCCCCCCCACCTTGGCACAGACTGTCCCCACCATGTCTCACCTTTGCTTCTTGGAATTCAAGACTCAGATCAGCACCATTTCCTATAGATGCCCTTATAAGAATTACCGTACTTGTTAGGACTTCCCAACCTTCACCCCAGAAGTCACATTGTATATAATTTATATTTACTTTTCTGAGTACATGTTGTAGAATGTAAACTCCTTGAGGGTAAAACAGTGTTTTCATTTTTGTCTTTGCATCACCAAAGTCTTACTTATGTCTGGCACCCCATAGAAACTTAATAAATGCATAATGAATTGAATTGAATGAGAAGGTACATTTGCATTAAAACATGCCACTTTGTTACTATGGAACAAAAAGCCTTTTTTCTTTCCCTGAAATTAAACCTTTTCTTGTACAAACTCTTATCATTTTTTTAAATAGGAGAAGATCATAAGGATTAAAGGACAGATACAAAAAACTGACAAAGAATTAGTCCAGGTAAACAAGCATTGGTTAATTGATGGGGGATGGGATGGGAGAGAATTGAGCTAGATCCCTAACCTGCAGTAAAACCCCAAACATGTATTTATAAATGGATTACATTGTGAGGCAGGGCATTTCCTTTCATTAGAAATATTCAAGGGCAACCTTATTGGTCACCTGTCAGGAATGTTGTATGGGTAATTTCTAGATGAGCTAGGAGGTTGGACTAGATGACCTCTAAGACCCCCTTTATACTTTGAATCTAGCATTCTTCTATGAGTACTGACATTGTCTTGTGTAGTACATTCCATACTAGGACACAGAGAGGAACTCTAATATTAGTTTCCCATGCTTTAATTTTCAAATCTGTAAAATGGGGAAAATACTTGCCACCTGCCTACACAAGGTATAGGTTCTCACAGGTATAGTTTTGTTATTCCATCAGTGTGGGTACTTTCTCCAACTGTGCAGCTATCTCAACTCATCCATGCTTTTCTATTCTATGTGGATCTGGGCCATGTCTTCCTATACCTTTGAAACAGGGATCTACTCAACATAGAATTTGACCATTTAGAATAAGAAAGGACCTTAGAAGCTGTCTAGTCCAACCCCTTCATTTTACAGATGAGGAAATTGAGACCCAGAGAGATTGAAAGATTCACACAGAGACAGTAAGGGACAGAGGCGGAATCTGAAACTAAGTCCTTTGATTCTAAATTTACCACTTGTTCTCCTATGCCTTACTGCATGGATGCCAATGGAACACACATGTTATCCTTCAATTCCTTTGCTCTATCTTCATGTCTGGCCTATCTTGCCCATCTTTTTTTTCCCTGATCATACATTTCTCTGATAACATCTTTTATGCCACTTTTGCATGATTCTCCATTTGTAATGTGTTGCAGCCTGTTTATTGCCATGATGTGCCTTTTCCTTGCCCTTTGAATGACCCTCAATGACCCTCAATTTCAATTCTATTCCATGATTAAAGTTAAAAACAACTGGTCTTGGTTACAGGGAGAAACAAAGCCATCAAAATTCCTTAACAATTTCCCAAAGACAATCCAGGTTGCTCTACTACTCCTGTTCAGTTCTAGGCCCAGCTTTGCCTATTTTCAGTATCAGTGCAAGATGTATGTTCTAATGGATGAGGTCCACCCAACTGATATCTTTGTCTGGACAATAACGTTTTTCACCTATTTGGATTTTTCTGTGTGGTCAAACTCTGACTACTGGAAATTCCAAACTGGATGTTCCATAGATCTCTCCAACTTATCATGTTCAAATAAAAACTCATTGTCTTTCCCTTCAAACTCATCCTTCTTCCAAGCTTCCTTATTTCTGTTAAGGCATTCCAGTCTCCCAGGTGTACAACTTTGATCTCCCTCTCTTCACATAACCATTTAGCTGCCAAACGTTTTCTTTTCCACATCCTCAACATCCCTCACATCTGACCCTTTTCTCTACTATAGATCACCATGCTAATTCAGATCTTCATCACTTCTCAACTGGATGATTTTGCAATAGTCTCTTTCTTGGTCTTGCCACCTTGTCTTTCCCCTCTCCAAAGTGATTTTTGTAATGTGCAGGTCTAACCATGTCACTTCCCTATTCAATAAACTAAACTCTGTCTCTGAAATCCTTTTCTAGCCTCATTTCCCTTCCCATCCTTTATGGTCAAGGAAAACTTTCTGTCAGGGCAATCTGGTGATTTAGGTTTGGAACTGGAACAAGGTGAGACACTTGTAGACCATCTAACATTAAACCAAAGGAGGTTTATTTAAAAATATGGAAAAGATATTCAGTCAGGCAGTGACCCTGCATTTACATTTGCCATAGTGGCATGCCATTTGCCATAGTGGCCTGCCTGATCAGAAACATATGTCAAGTCTACTGCCCTACTCCAACTCTATGTGCCTTGGGTTTTGTAATTAGGCAAGCAGAAAGCTATGTCAACTATGTGAGCCTTGGTCCACTGGACCAGTTAAGTCTAGAAGATGGTTTCATTGACTTTTAGAGGAAAAACTAGCCTAACCTACATGGCAGAAAGCTTCAACAGATATTGCTCTACTACAATGAACTTCTTTCACATAATACAACTTCCTTTGCATTGGCATCTTCCTATGCCTAGAATGCACTCCTGCTTCATTTCTGCCTCTTGAAATCCCTTGTATCCTTGAAGATTCAACTCAAGTACCACCCTCAACATCAGTGGTGTCAAACTCAAATAGAAAGGACCCCTGCTGGTCACATATTGACCTAGAAAACCACAAAATAGCATTATCAATGTTGGATTGTATATTTATTTATTTTCTTAGACATTTCTCAAACATATTTTAATTTGGTTGGATCTGCTGCCCAGTCATGAGTTTGACACCTTTATTCTATATAAGGCCTTTCATGATTCCCACCTCAAGCAGCTAGTGTCCTCCCTTTGAAGGTGACTTCTATTTGTTTTTTAAAATATTCAGTATACACTTAATTATGTCCATATTGTCATCCCCTTACCCTCCCTCCCTCATGGAGTGTAAACTACTTAAGGGCAGAAGCAGTTTTGTTTTTCTCTTTGTATGTCCAACACCTAGGATAGTGCTTTGCTTTTTGATAGACTGATTATGCATCTCATTTAGGAGGCTCTGCAATGTTCCAGGGCTTGAATCACAGGCACAATGCCACTCACAACCAGGAGTTTAGGTGTACAGAAATTCAGTCACCACCTTTAAGTCCCTTACTGCATATTTCATTAAATCCTCCATATTTTCATATTTATATGTGGCATCCCTTCTAGGATATTCCCACAACTCACACTCACACTTAGAGGTAGAATTCCTAAAGGATGGCTACCATTTTGTTGTAGGGTTACCCTGTTGGTCTGTACTCCTCCTAAAACTACAGCTCATGAACCTCTACCATTGCTCCCCTTTAATAGTCAAGAGATGCAATGAGCTTGAAGCAAAGGCATACGCTGAGATGGTATAGTAAGAAGAGTAGCTAGAAAACATTCCTTTCTCCTTTCCCAATCCCCCTTTCCCTACAAACTAGCAGCGTGCTATCTCATAGATACACTAGTATTCATGGGAAGAGTGGGCACAAACTCAGAAAGTATAGTGGTATCAGGGAACACATGTAGGGAACATTTATAGCCAAGATAACTCATACTTCCTGTACTATAGGGTCTTGATGTCCTTTCTATCTCGTGGAGTCCTCACGTAGCTCCCTACCTGGGTGTAGTATCTCTACTCAGCAAGTTGCTAAGCTGGGCTCTCAGGGTCTACATATATCTCCACAGCCAAACCCTCAATTGCCATGGCTAATTCTCCACTGAATCTTTTCTCTCACAGTCCCTGAAACTGATTTTTTTTCCCTTCAGGTCATTGCCTTTCTCTGTACATGTCCGACAAAAGATTATGTGTCTCTAAACCCTCATTTCTACCTCAAAATCTCTCAGAGTGACTGACAAAGTCCCAAACTGGGTGAGTGGCTCAGATGCAAAACTGATGGCAGGGGAGGAATGAGAAATTCCCTCTTCTCTCCCCCCACCCCAAGAGTGAATCTCTCTCAGGGGTCAGGTTCTTCCTCAACTGCTGACTTCTACCCAAGTTGGTTTCCAAAGCTAGTGAGTATAGGTTTTTAAAGAGTCCAACCAATAGTCTTGTGCTTTCTCATCCAATCAAACAAACTTTTCCATATTTCATTAAGGTATACAAGTCATAGACACATCTCTTCAATTAGTTTAACATCTCAATAATCTGCCCCTTACTTTCTGTGATTACATTTTGAGATTACTGGGCACGAGGACTGGTCAGATACCATCTCCTCTGCATATAACTATAGTTACTTGTGTTCATAGCTTACTCTTCTACAAGATTATAAACTCTATAAAGACAGAAACTCTTCCTTTTTTCATCTTTGCACTTCCCTCAGGCCTTAGTGTGATGTTTAATACAGCTAGCAGGTATTTCATAAGTGTTGAATTTCATCTCTTGATTTTCTTATTTGTACAACATCCCAAATGTTGCTTCTTTTCCCTCTTACTTCCTACCTTTTGATAATTTTGCTACTCATTAATAGTATCAGTTAAGAAGATAGACATATCTTCTTCATATCATAGAATCATAGAGGTTTAGAGCTAGAAAAAAACCCTTAGAGATCATCTAATCCCCTTTATTTTACAAATGAGGAAACTGAGGCATTGAAAGATTAAGTTGTTTACTTAAGTCATACTTAGTTAGTGGAAGAGCCAGGAACAGAAATCAGGTCTATTAGCTCCAGATTCAATGTTTTCTATTATAGCAATTAATTTTACTGATTTTAAATAAATAAAGTCAGAGTTTTTGTGGGAGAAGAATTTATAACTATTGGATATACTATTTTTTAAAAACTGAATTTCATTAATTATACTATTTTATCCCATTGAACAAGTTATGCAGGAGACTTAACTGGCTATATTTTGAATTAACATTAAAGATCATATTTTCATGGAGGATTATTTACCATACCTTCCCCTTTTCTTTAGTTTAATAATACTTTTATGGAAGCTCAAGAATTTAGGACCAAACTTCTTCCAAGGATAGAGGTAAGATTTCACAGTGTAGATATTCAAGAATTTGATTAAGATAATTATAATAATAACAATAACCTTTAAAACAAAAGTGGGGATTGGATTTATTTAACTGGAGAGAAAAACTAGATACACTCTGACCCCCACACTTGAATAGGCTGAGCCGCTATTTCCTAGCTCCCCCCTTCAGACATTTCCTAGGCATGGCTCTCCTCTAATACCCCCACTCCACCTCAGTGGAAGATAAGCGGTTCTTTAATTGAACCTATCTAAAGAGACCTATGGGATGAGAGTTGCTTGGGGCCAGTGGAAATCTACTCTAACTCTTCCCTACTTACCAGACTTCTACTCACCAGAATACTGTTGGCTCATTTTGTGTCTGAACCCAGATTCACTTAAACTTTTCCCAATTTGGCGAACTATAATAATAGGTATCTATAGAAATCTCTGGCTCATCTCTAGTCCCCAGATGGTAGCCCTAGAAACTGAAAACAGAACTTCTCTCCTCTCTCTCTGTCCCTGAGCAACCACTGCCTCCCTCAGTTACTGCTTTTAATCCCTGCCAAGGCAGGACACACACACACCTTCACACACCGAATGATATCTTAGAGAAACTAGTTTCTTTTTTGGAAGTACTTGGCCAATATAGAAAATGAACAAACTTTTTGTTGTTGTTAAGAGATAAAGGAATAGGGGCAGCCAGCTGGCACAGTGGATAAAGCAGTGGCCCTGGGGTTAAGAGGACCTGAGTTCAAATCCGACCTCAAATACTTGACACTTTCTAGCTGTGTAACCCCTGGGCAAGTCACTTAACCCCGAAAGCTTTACAAGAAAAAAGAAAAGAAATAAAGGAATCAGGATACTGGCTCAGTAAGAGAGCCATAACAAAGAAGTACGGGTATCACTATTGTTGTTATGGCAAACACAGAGAGCTACAGTCTCTTCCCTGTATAGCTACCCTTCCCCTTCCCCACCCCAGCCTCTTTTTCTTTCTTGTCTTTCTCGTTCTCCCTCTGCTGAAGTTGCTTAGTTAAGGATGCTGTGATGAAGTGGGTGGGTGCTACTTACCTCTACTGTCTGATTCTTTGGTGTCTCTCTCTGTAGGGGTCTGTGCTTAGGGCCATCCCTCCTTACTCTTGCATCCTTCTTTCCTCTTAAGAAATGTCAGTTCCTCCTCATATCATAACCTATTAAAGATTTCATTCAAGCTGTGCTGCAATTCCTTCAGTAAGAAGTTGCTACACATTTGTATAGTGCTATATAATTTTAAAAACACTTTTAAGTGTATACTTTCAGATTCTTATTGTGAGATACCTGTGTCCCAGGGAAGTCTGCCCGTGCATACATACTTTGTCCTAAAATCTGGGAGATACAGTCCAGAGAATCCTTACCTACTCTGATTGGGGCAAATTTCAGGATTGAGAGGATAGACAAGGACAGAATCTACTTCCAAAGACTTCTGGGATATATTATCTCATTCAACAGAGGGACAATTGTGCCCGTGAAAGGAAGAGGAGCACTTCCTTAGAGTTTCAGGGTGGTAGAGTATTTCTAGAGTTTAATTGGCTTCATGGTTAGTGGAATTTCATTTCCCATCGCAGAGCACAGAATATGACAGTCAGGAAACCTGGGTTCAATTCCTATGTCAATTACTCATCTTAGGCAAGTTCTTAAAGGTTACACCTTCACCCAAGCTGCAATGTGTCCTCATATCTATTTAATATTTAATATATTCATAGCAAAATGCTACATTTTGATCCAAAAAAAATCAACTTATTTTTAGGATGAGGAAGCTGTGTATAGACAATTCTGTCTAAAAAGGTAGAAATGAATTATCAGTGCAACTCAAGTTAGTGGACCAGCAACTCAAAGTGAGCCAACTGTATATATAACCTGACAGCCATAGGAGATGGTAAAACACCAAACTGAGGAGGCATGAATGAATAAAATAAGGAAGGTTATAATCTTATCATATTCTATCCTGCTCAGGCCACGTCTGGAGTATTGTGTTTCATTCTGGGGCACCCACCACATTGCTGTAGCACCAGATTCAAATGTAATTGGGAAATATTTAACAAAATAAATAAAAATGCACTAAAACATAGATAATATTAATAAGTGGCTTTTTAAGCCAATGTGCAGCCTACAGGGCTCCTTATGTGTGGTTTAATGGCCAATTTCTTTTTGAGTCTGACACCATTTAACTAGAAGAACATTATGAAGAGGGCAACCAGGCTAGTGAAGGTCCTTAAAATGGCACCATATAAAGACTGTAGCTTCACCCTTAATTGGAGTCTTCAAGAGAACCTTGGTTTTATTCTCAGTAAAATGAGGGGATTGGATTAGATGGCCTCTAGATCCCTGATCCTGTGAAGGTTGAGTGATTACTTATTAGGTGTATTGGAGAGGTCACTGTTGTTAGAGTACTATTATGGGGATTTGTGATTTCCTTTTATTCTTCCTGCAACTTTTGGTTGACATTGACGTCTCCTGATCAAAACCTGTCCCATGGGATGTAAAAATGTACTTAAGAGCCTTACGCGTTCCTTAGCTAAGAAGCCAGAGGAAGAATTTCAGTTGTCCCTGACTTCTTAGTAACATAGGACTCCTCAATCAGCCTATTTGTGAATCCTCTAAATGTAGTTTAATCTGTAACTTGACTTAGTTTACCTATAGAGTTTATTTGACAAAGTTTACTTCCTTAGGGGATGTATGAGATTATGACTATTTAATTAAGTTGTTTAACTTTTGTGACATAGAAGAAGTATGAGATTATGGATCTATTGTCTCTTTAAATTTTTATGACCTAAGAGGAGTGTATAAGATTGCAATATGTAAAATTATTTCTCTGTCACTCTGATGTAATTTTTCCTATAAAAAGCCTTTTCAGAATCCTCATGGTTGTTCAAGTTTTCTTTGAAGCTTGAACCTATGCTTCAGCATAATAATAGAACCTAGATTTTTACCTCCATAATTTCTGTGTTGTGGCAAATACATATTTACCTGCAGTTACCCACCGTATGAATTCAGAGAGGAGACATTTCTCCCATAACAGCACAAATTAGACAAGATGGCTTCTGAGTTGCCTTCCACCCCTAAAATTCTATAATTCCTCTCTATAATGAGAGGAATGATGAGGAAGGAACTGTACTCTGGGTTTACCTTAAAATGTTCTATTTGTACAGTGTGCAACTTTAGGAAGCATACTGCGTAATCACCCTAATATTCACGAAGTTTGACAGGCCTAATTTCTGTCCTGTGCAATTCTTTTCTGAATCAATGCCAGGAAATGTTGGGTATGAATGCTGAGAAGGATGGGTTTCAACCAAACCAGCACAACTGGCAAAAGTCAAATGATGCTAAACCTCAGGATCCAGAGCCTCTGCTGCCTGCATATTCTTTACTCCTGTCAGAGGAGGACCCTCTTTCTTATAAACAGGACCAGTAAGTCTTAAGAAATGTAACAGAATACTTGACAATTTTTTTGGAGCACAGAGAACATAATTATGTAGAAAAATTACATGGAAAAAAATTTGGTATTATGGTTTAGATCTAAACTTAGGAAAAAACAGCATTTAAAATCTAGGAGAACTTTAACTTTGAAAAATAGTACTCATGTCAGCATGTACCTCTCTGTGAGAAAATCTTTTCACCATTATTTTCCGCGTCCAAACAAATGAGGTATTTTCATCATGCTTGTTTGTTGGGCATGGTCCAACAGCCAATTGCTTTCCTTTTTGCCCAGTCCCCATTCTAACAAGTCTTGTTGCTGTGTTCACTGTGCTGATACTTGTCTTATCTGACACAAGACACCAGGCAACAAAAACGAACGGTCATGAATACAAATCCCTTACATAACTGCTTGTTGTTTCATCTGATATACTTTAAAACTCATCTCATCAGAATATGAACCTCTTCTTAATCCAAGGGACCATGTAAAGGCTGTAGGTCAGCCTACATGTGTGCTGGGTAATTATGGTCTGATTGAAGAAAGTCACAACCAAAGTCATCAACTCATGAGTGCTTAAAGCATTGTTTGTTTGTTTGATTTTTGGCTTTTACATAGAAATATTTATTTCAGAAGGCTTAATCACAAATATACAAATTTACTCCCCTAATACATGGGAGGCATAATACCCTCTCCTCCCTTAAAACACCTCGATCTTTGGAGAGAGGAAGGGGATTAGGTTTATAGCTTAAATTGGTTCCTAGTCCCAGTTTAATGTCTAAAACTTGCCTTGGGCTCAAGTCCCAAGGACCTTGGTTCTTCTGGGATTTCCTTGCTAGCTAGTTGGCTGCATCATCCCATCTGCAATCCAGACTCCAAGGTCATCCCCATGGTTCAAACTCCTGGGTCTGTGGGGATTGCTTACAGAACTTGAAACTGAGGAAAAGCAACACAGAACAGAGACAAACATCCCTAGACCCATTTCTTGGAGCCAGGGTAAAAGGATCATGAGGAGAAAAATCCTTTCCCTCTCACCAGTTCAATTCGTGGCACACATGTTGTGGGTGAACTATGATCTTCACCCTCTAAATAAATTCTAAATAATATGTTATTTAGAAATATATATGCATATGCATACATGTATACTATGCTATATGAAATATAAGTACTGATTTAGCGTTTTTATTTTTATGGTTTGTAATTTTTAATGGTTTATTATAAGCTTAATACTAAACATCAATAAATGAAACCTGCTTTTCACCTATGCTTAAAGCATTTGTAATGTTGATATCAGACAAAGGAAGTACCAGAATTTCTCTTGTAAATCAGATCTGGAGTAATAATGTTTTTTCTTATATGATTTATAAAGAGTAATATAGTACTTCTTTTAAAAATTGCCTTTTAAATTGGTTTCACCAATTCTACCTGATGAGTTTCAACACTTTTGCTATCATTTTATTCAGTTATGTGCTAGTGTCAATAAAATTGACATTTGTGAAGCAAAAGAAAAAAAAAAGAAAGAAAAAAATAGTACTTGTGTACTACTCGAGAAAATCCTACAAGTGGCTTTGACAGTCTTTTTTTTTGCCACGTACACAGCAGAACATAAGAGAGGATAAAGCAATAAATTTCCATTTCAAGAAAATCTATATAATAAATACTACATATTATTTTCAAAGCTGTCCAACTTTTCTTTGCTTCTTTGTAGGTTTTCTTTTGTTCTCTACTGGGCACTTTTTGTTTTTCTCCTCCCTCCCCTGCCAAAGAAGACTACAATTAAGTATACATACATACACATATGTATATGTATGTGTGAATATGTGTATACATGCATACATATATATAAATATCTATAAACATACACATATATTCACATATGCTTATTTCCACCTGTCATCTCTGTCTCCAAATGTGAATAGCCTCTTCCTTCATAAATCCAAGTCTTTCCATGTTTTTCTAAATCAACCAACTGATAATTTCCTACACTATCGCAATTCTAACCCAATCACATTCTATCTGAGAGATTGTCTATGAAAGATTTTCCCCCCAATTTTCTGCATTCCTTTTATTCTTGGCTGCATAGGTTTTAATTGGCCAAGAAAATTTTAATGTAAAATAATCAAAATTATCCATTTTACACTTTAACAATACTCCCTTATCCTCTTCCCCTATCGTATCCCCTTGCCATCTTGTTCTTTCTGAATTTAGAAGACTTTTATACCCTTCTAGTTAAAAGTTATTCCCTCTTTAACCCATTCCAATTAATCTACACACCCTTCTCTACCCCACCTTATCCTATTCCCTCACCCTTTTATTTCTTTATAAATTTAGAAGATTTTAATACCCTTCTAAATGTACATGTTGCTCTTTCTTTAACCCATACCTGATGTGAGTAGGATTCCAGCACTACTAGCCCTCCCCCCCGTCTGATTCCTCTGTATCAGTTTTTGTCATGCCTCATTTGTATGAGATAATTACTCTTTTTACCTTTTCCTACACAATTTTGTTTTTTAGAATCATATCATACTCAGCTCTACCCCAATCTTTCTGTCAAACTACCCATTTACTAATGACAATCAGGCATATGGTTTACATTTCCACATATAAAAAGTAAACAATTTGTCCTCATTGAGTCCCTTGTAATTGGTCTTTGATGTTTACCTTACGTTTCTCCTGGATCTTGTATGTCAAATTTTCTATTAATTTTAGGTCTTTTTGTGACAAAATCCTGAAAGTCTGTCAATTCATTGAATATCCATTTTTTTCCATTCAGGATTATACTTTACTGGGTATGATATTTTTTACTACAACCCCAGTTCTTTTGCTCATCAATATATAGTGTTCCAAGACCTGCAGTCTTTTAGCGTAGCCACTCCTCGGTCTTGTGTAATTCTAATTGTGACTCCACAGTATTTGAATTGTTTTTTTGTTGTTGCTCATAATATTTTCTCCTTAACCTAGGAGTTTCAGAATTTGGCTGTGATATCCCTGTAGGTTTTCATCCTGGAATCTCTTTTAGTTGGTGATCAGTGGATTTTTTCTATTTCTACTTTCCCCTCTTGTTCTCAAACTTCAGGGCAATTTTCTTTAATGATTTCTTCTATTATTCTTTTTTTGCTCATAGCTTTCAGGTAGTCCAATTATTATGCTTTCTTTTCTTGTCTATTCTCCAGATCAGTTGTTTCCTTATGAGATGTTTCACCCTCTCTTCTATTTTTTTCATTCTTTTTATTTTGTTTTATTATTTCTTGGTCTCTTATAATGTTGCTGGCTTCCCCTTGCCTAGTTCTAGTTTTCAAAGAATTGTTTTCCTCCTGAAGATTCTGGATCTTCTTTTCTAGTTGGTTGACTTTCTTTTCATAATCTTCTTGGTTTTCTTGGATTATTCTTTTTTTAAAAAAATTTTTTTCCTCAGTCTCTCTTTTTGATTGTTTGTTTATTTTTTTGGTGATTTGTTGTTTTTTTTGGCAATTGGGGGTTAAGTGACTTGCCCAGGGTCACGTGACTTGCCCAGGGTCACACAGCTAGTAAGTGTCACGTATCTGGGCTGAGACTAGATTTGAACTCAGGTCCTCCTGACTACAGGGCCTATGCTCGATCCACTGTGCCACCTAGCTGCCCCCTCTCTTATTTGATTTTTAAAGTCTTTTTTGAGTTCTTCTAAGAATTCTTTTTTGGGCAGGTAACTATTTGACATTCCTCTGTGAAGTAAGAGGCTTTTTTTCTTTTTTGCTTCAGGATCCTCCTCTGAAGACAAACCTCAGTCTTCTCTCTTCCCATTGTAACTGTCTATGGTTGGTTGGGTTCTTTTTCCTTTACTTGCTCATTTTTGTTTTGTTTTTGTTTTTTATTTTTAGCAGCTTGTTATTATAATCACTTCTAGTCCTGGGATGTGGAGGATGGTGCCTCTAGCCTCAAGTCCTTCTTACTGTTATTTTTTGAGCTTTATCTAGGGCCCAACCTCTGCACCCCTTTCCCCCTCCAAGCTAGTACCCCTAGGCACCCTGTGCTGGAAATGCTCTTGCTCCCTGAGGACCCTCCAGTGGCTGTAACTTTCAGTTCTCCCCTCTGGCCTGGAACCAGAGCCAAGAACTCAGCCCTCCTATCAGTGCCCACAGCCAACAGCATCCCCTCCCCACTAGAATCTCTCTCTCTCTCTTTTTTTTAAGTTTAATTGATGACTTTCTAATTTTTTATTGATGTCACCTCCCAGTGTACCTTCTCTGATAGTACCCTCCACCAAAACAAAGAAATATTGTTAAGCAAAACAAACCAATACATTGGCCATGTCTAACAGCATATACTTTATTCTACCTCTTTGCCCAGAGGAGAGAGGTATGCTTTACTACCTGTCCTTTGAAGTCAGTATTAGTTATTTCATGTTCTTTAGTCTCCTTTACCTATGCATTATTGTATTCACTTTGTAAATTATTCTCCTACATTTGTTCTCTACTCTGATGACACCATATATATCTTTCCCAAGTTTCTGTGAAATCTTGATAGCAGTAATTTCTCATGATGTAATAATATGTCATTACATTTATATGCCATAACGTTTTCAAGCCATTTTCCCAATTTATGGGAACCAACTTTGTTTCCAACTTTTTGTTTTTATTTTTTGCTCTCACAGAAAGTGTTGCTGTAAGTATTTTGACATGTATGGAATCTTTGTCTCTGTCCTACACCTCTTTGGACACATAAGGGGCCAAAGGATATGAATTCTTTAGTGATTATTCTAATAAGATTTCAAATTGTTTTCCAGAATATTATATCAACTCATAGCTCAACAAACAGGGCGTTCATTGAAATGATCTCTAGGCCTTCTGAAATTTTTAAAAAATCAGATCAGTGAAATTATTTGAATAATATTTTAAAAAATAGAAATGGTTTCATTGAGCTTTTTAAAATGGTAATTAAATATTTGGGGAGAGAAAAAATATTTTAAAAAATCAGCCCTCTTTCCTAGTCAAAAGTATCTATCAGGTCCATTTAGATGGTGGGAGTGGAGGACAGATTCTATGATCACAGAGAATGAAGAGAAAAATAAACCTCTGCAAAGGTTAAAGATAAATGTTTCCAATTATGTTGATTGATCAAAGCAATATTTCTGCAGGATTGAAGAGAATCTGTCATACAAACTAAATTATTGGAAGATGAGGATGTTTCTTCAAGTTAAAGAACTTATAATTGATCACAAATACTGGATTGAGAAAAATGATATAATTGTCCAAAAAATAAATGCAACAGAAGAAACAGTAAAAAGGTAATTAAATGTACTCCACTAAATGTTTTATGTGGGAACATTCCTTGTCTTGGTGATGATGAAAACACCTTAAGTCTAAAACTAGTCATTTATACAAAGCTTTGCAAGTCTGTTGAGGTGAAGAGGTTAGAACATAGTCTTTCAAAGTCCTAATTTAAAAGTTTCAAAAGCTCATTCAATATTATTGCATATTCAATATTAAAAATACTGAATCTCTTTAGACAGTCTCTGAAGTCTCTTCTATCTTTAAAGCCCTGATTCTGTGATCCTATTGTAACCAGTAAGTTGTTATCTGGAGAAGTTTAGAGGTTTATGTTGGAGCCTGACTCCCATGCCCCTAGTCTACTTCTTTTGAGCTGGAGGCTAGAGCTTCCTTGATTCACCTGCATACATGCTAATCACCTGATTTGGGTTCAACAATGACTAGAGTAGTCTAGGGGTGAAATTATCATATTGGTCATTTTGTTTACTATAAGGTTATTAATAAAACTCAAGCCAGATGAAATCCTCTCCTTTTAACCAAGGACCTCTGTTCCATTTAAATTCTGTGCATTTCTAGCTAATCAATAACATCCTCCATTACACTTTTGTTGTTTCAGTTGTGTCCAACTCTTCATGACCCATTTAGGGTTTTCATGGCAAAGATGTTGGAGTGGTTTGCCATTTCATTTTCCACTTTATTTATCTGTAAAATGAAGATACTGAGACAAACAGGGTTAAATGACTTGACCAGAGTTACACAGCTACTTCATGTCTGAAGTCAAATTTGAACTTAGATCTTCCTGACTCCAAACTTGATACTCTATCCACAGCACCATCTAGCTGTCTTTACATGTTCCTATGTGGAATTAATTGATTGATATGCATCACAAAGCACTTATGATCCATAAGCTTTTTTTTCAATGAGACGAAATCAAGAAATAGAAATGGCTTTAAGAAATAACAAAATTATATAGAAACACTTGCCAGAGTGCTCATAGGAGAGAGAATTGGGGGGGGAGGTGAAAGGGGAAATTAAACTTTTCAAATATTTTCTGAAGCTCTTCAAGGTATCTCACTCACAATCTCATTCACTTAAAGTGAAACCCTGCCCCACCTCAGTTTTTTGTCTTTCTTTGTATCCTTAGTTCTTAGCACAGTGACTGAAACATAGTGAGTTCTTAATAAAGGATTGTTGACTTTACTAGCATACAGGATTTATCCTTGACAGTGATATGTACCTGAATAGTATTGAGGGATATTATTCTTTGGCAGAGAAGGAGTAAGAAAGAATAATGCCTAGATAACACTATGATCTATAAATTCCTACTACCAAATATTGAAAAGAACAACAATAAACATTTAAAAAATATTTGTAGAGCCAAGATGGCGAAGTAAAAGCAGTGACTTGCTTGAGCTCTCCCCTCAACCCCTCCAAATACCTGTAAAAAATGACTCTAAACAAATTCTAGAGCAGCACAACCCACAAAAAGACAGAGTGAAACAAATTTACAGCAGCAGAACCCACAAAAAGACAGAATGAAGCATATTTCCAGCCCAAGACAACCTGGATGGTTGATTGGAAAGGTCTATTGCGCCGGGCTGGGAGAGGAATGCAGTTCTGCGTGAGTGTGCAGGCAAAACAGGCCTCAGCGAACCTGGAACAGGCCACAGAGAATTGAATCATGGATAGCTGTGACAGTTTCCAGACTATTCAACCCACAAACCCCAAAGACAACTTAGAAGGTCAGTAGGAAAAGTCTGTGACCTCGGTGAGACAGAAGCTTGGTCCCAGTCCCAGTCCTGGCTCAGCCCCGGGGTAACAGCTGCTTCTAGAGCTTCCACCCCACAGACTGAGGGGGAATTTGAATGGCTGATCAGAGGGGGATTGCAGGGATCTCTTTGCTGGTGCTGAGGCAGGATTTTCTTGCTTTGCCCATGCTTGGATCGGCATCACAGTTCTGAGTGGTGGTCCTGGGGCAAGGAGGAGCACTGGAGTGGTGCAGCTTGTAGTGACAGTAGAGAGGGAATCCTCCTCACAGTTTCAAGGCAGAAAACAGTGCTTGTGATCACTCATACACCAGAGCACAGGCCAAAAAAGGAGTAAACACCTCGCCCCTGATCATACCACCTTGGAAGAAATGAAAATTTACAGGTCCCTAGAAGTACCTCTGAAAATAGCTGCATGAAACCCTTGAAGCTTGGGACAGTACATTCTCTATACTGGAAGCAGACCCCTACCTTAACAAAGACTTTATAATGCAAGTAATTAGCTGGGATCATCAGCAAACTGTGCAAAAAAAGGCAGACCATAGAATCTTACTTTGGTGACAAAGAAGATCAAAATATACAACCAGAAGAAGACAGCAAAGTCAAAGCTCCTACATCCAAAGCCTCCAAGAAAATTATGAATCAGTCCCAGGCCATGGAAGAGCTCAAAAAGGATTTTGAGAAGCAAGTGAGAGAAGTAACAGGAAAAACTAGGAAGAGAAATGAGAGTGATGCAAGAAAATCATGAAAAACAAGTCAACAGTTTGCTAAAGGAGACCCCAAAAAAATACTGAAGAAAATAACACCTTAAAAAATAGCCTAACCCAAGGGGCAAAAGAGCTCCAAAAAGCCAATGAGGAGAAGAATGCCTTCAAAAGCAGAATTGACCAAATGGAAAAGGAAGTCCAAAAGCTCACTGAAGAAAATACTTCATTAAAAATTAGAATGGAGCAATTGGAACCTAGTGACTCTATGAAAAATCAAAAAATTATAAAACAAAACCAAAAGAATGAAAAAATAGAAAACAATGTGAAATATCTCATTGGAAAAACAACTGACTTGGAAAATAGATCCAGGAGAGAGAACTTAAAAATTCCTGGACTATCTGAAAGCCATGATCAAAAAAAGAGCCTAGACATCATCTTTCAAGAAATTATCAAGGAAAACTGCCCTGAGATTCTAGAAGTAGAAGGCAAAGTAGAAAGTGAAAGAATCCAGCAATCCCCTCCTGAAAGAGATCCCCAAAGGAAAATTCCTAGCAATATTATAACCAAATTCCAGAGTTCCCAGGTCAAGGAGAAAATATTACAAACAGCCAAAAAGAAACAATTCAAGTATTGTGGAAACACAATCAGGATAACACAATATTTAGCAGCTTCAACATTAAGGGACCACAGGGCTTGGAATATAACATTCCAGAGGGCAAAGGTAGTTTTCTTACCCAGCAAAACTGGGTATAATCCTTCAGGGGAAAAAAAGGATATTCAGTGAAATAGAGGACTTTCATTCTTGATGAGAAGACCAGAGCAGAATAGAAAATTTGACTTTCAAATACAAGACTCAAGAGAAACACGAAGAGGTAAACAGGAAAGAGAAATCATAAGAGGCTTATTAAGGTGGAACTGTTTACATTTCTGCACAGAAAGATGATATTTGTAACTCATGAAACCTTTGTCAGTATTAAGGTAGTTGGAGGGAAAAAATTATATGTATGTATATGGATAGATAGATAGAGGGCATAGGGTGAGTTGAAGATGAAGGGGTGATATCTGGAGAATAAAATTAAGGGGTGAGAGAGGATGATGCTAGGAGAAGGAGAAAGGGAGAAGTAGAATGGGGTAAATGATCTCACATAAAACAGACAAGAAAAAGCTTTTACAGTTGAGGGGAAACGGGGGAAGATGAGAGGAAATGAGTGAATCTTATTCTTGTCAGATTTGGCTTAAGGAAGGAATAACATACACACTCAATTGGGTATGGAAATCTACCCTACAGGAAAATGGGGGGGGAGGGGAAAAGAGAGCAGGGGGATGAGAAAGGTGAGGGCAGATTGGGGGAAGGGGTACTCAGAAGCAAACACTTCTAAGGGACAGGGTCAAAAGAGAAAATAGAATAAATGGGAGGTGAAGTAGTATTAAGGGAAATATACTTAGTTTTTCACAACATGACTAGTATGGAAGTGTTTTGCATAATTACACATGTATAACCTGTACTGAATTGCTTGCCTTCTCAATGAGGGTGGATGGGGAGAGATGAAGGGAGAAAATTTGGAACCCAAAGTTTTAAAAACAAATGTTAAAAAATTGTTTTCACATGTAACTTGGAAATAAGATATACAGGCAATGGGGTATAGAAATCTATCCTGCCCTACAGGAAAATTGAAGGGGAAGGGGATAAGAAAATGGGGAGGGGGAGATAGAAGGGAAGGCAGATTAGGGGAAAGGGTATTCAGAATGCATGCCATCTTGGGGGGGAGGGAGAAGATGGGGAGAAATTTGGAACTCAAAATCTTGTAGAAGTGAATGTTGAAAACTAAAAATAAATAAATTAATAAAATCTGAAAAAAGTTTGTAAAATACTTTATATGTGAGTGTATATAAAATGACATTAATGATTATTTTATTACTAAATTATTTATAACAATAATTATTTAATTGCTACATTATTACTCAGACAAAAGTTCCATAAGATTTATTTATATATTTGGTCAGACTAGTGGTTCCTGGACTTTTTACTTGGTGAAGTGGCCCACAGAACAAAGAGGAGAATTAGCCACACTTTTCAGTTTGTGTTCCTAAAAATCTTTCTTTAAAATTAGGTACGTTAATTAGAAATATCATTTTTCTGTCCTTTATACTTTCTGAAAAATAGCTGGATTTGTAATCTTGAGAAAAATCCGTTTGTAACTGACACTCTATTAAATCTAATAGTGGATCAGCTTCAAGGAATTTCAAACAGGGAATATTTTTTGTTAAGATCTGAAAGCATTTGACTGATAGATGTAAAAAAAAAGAAAGACCATTGTTTCCTTGATATCATTACTATAGTTCATTGAAAAACTAAAAAATTAACGTTCTTTAAAATGTAGCTAAAATATTGATTTTCCCAGACAAAAACTTTATTAAATATATTTCTTTAGGAAGGCTTTGTGCTATAATGGAATTGCTCTATTGGCCAAATTTGATTGGATTTTTTTTCTTTGTAGTTTATTAAGTGAAGTGATTAAAATGGAAAACCAAATGAAACAGCTAGAGTCAAATCAATGCCAGTACCTTGAAACAGAAGAGGCAGTAATCAAGCAGGTAAGAAGACTTCAAAAAGACTATTTATGAAGTGAACTTCTTTTCTTCTAATGATAGTATTCATCCTTCCCTCACCATCTTCAAGAACCTCATACTCTTTTTTTCTTTAGGGATATATCATAAACTAACAACAATTTTCTAACAAAACTGGAAACTCTAGAAGTAAGTGGTCAGGACTGGGATGAAATTTTCAGGGCTTTTAATCCCACTCATTGATGGTAGAAAAAGGTTTGATTTCCCTGTTTCTGCCTATTAATACAGTAGGGGCATCTGCTAGGTTAGTGGAATACTTATCTCCATCCTAAAGAATATTGTAGTTGTATGACCCTGGAAAGTCACTTAGCCTTTGTCTACCCTAGTTTCCAAATCTTTAAAATGGAGATAGCACCTACTTCCCAGGGTTGTTATGAGATTTGAATGAAATAATATTTCTAAAGTGCTTTGTCAACCTTAAAGTGCTACATAAATGGATTACTATTATAGTAATCCAGGCAAGAAGTAAAGAGGTCATGAATTGGGGTGGAAGCAATGAAAAATGAAAAGAGGGGGCAGATTCAAGAGATATTGGTAAAGATGGAATTTACAATACTTAGCAACTGATAAATTACAGGAGAATCAGGCAAAGATGAAAGACTATAAAGTTTTGAGCATAATAAGTAACTGGGAGAATGACACCATCAACAAAAATTGAGAAGCTGCGGTAAAGAAATGATCTGGAGAGAGTCACGGTTTATTCTGGGACATGAGTTCCAGATATTATTGGGACCTGGAGGTGGAGATGTTTAGCAGCAATTGGTTGTAAATGTGAGCCTGTAGCTCCAGGAGGACAGAGGTTAGGGATGGAGTTACAGACTTGCCAATCAACTTTATAACAGTTTAAGCCAGCAGAACCTCTTAGATTGCCAAGAGAGGGAGAGTGTAGAGACTGAGAATACAGGGCTTATATTTAGAAGATAGGAGAAGAAAAAAGAACTAGGTGGGAAAATGTAGATGGAGCAAAGAGGCAGGAACAGAAAATAGATGAGTTTGGGGAGCAGATCACAAACCTCCTACAAAGGTACAATGCAGTTTTATCAGGGCTGGATTGGAGCACTTCTAATGGAGCTTTTCCCTTGCTAAACTATACACGCTAATTACACCTTGGGATGAGGCAACAGCTCCTAATTGGATCCAACGCCTGAAGACTGTCAAAGAGGATTGGTCACTGAGTGTCACATGGGAATGGACTCTTAGGTTAGAGTCTCTCCTTTCCAAAGAGATCAGAGAGGTTACACTTTCTTTTGAGCACCTCATTTTGGGACTCTGTGTTTCTCTTTGACTTCCAACAAGAAATGCTCCTCTCTACCCTAGAGATAATAGTGGCTACTGGGCAGTGAAAGATTGTGCCTGAGTGCAGACCTCAAATTCCTGGCTGCCTCTTCTGCTTTTTGTGTCTTTCCTTGTTATTAATGAAATAACAATTGTGAGACAATTAACAATTGAACAGCAATTGTGTAAATTTCCAGCCTCGGTGCCTAAGTTCAGGAGTCCTTGGATTCTTCAGTCAGTACTAGTTGCACAATATGAAGTATTCCCTGCAACTGGACAACTTCTCAGAGGAGAAGATAATGATTGACAGCATCATAATGAACCAGAAAAAGTCTATAGAGCCATACCTGGCTAGTCCCTGGTTCTGGATCAGGTCAATTACGCAGACAAGAAAGTGAATACGAAATGTCTTCAGCAGTTCCCACAAAGTGACTTTACCTTTGGGGGAGATTATAATCATGGTGATTGGATCTTACTTACTAATGCATATATAGTATCTTATTATAATAATTAGCTTGTTTCAGGCCTGGAGAAAATATAATGGCCCTTGAGATTCACATCAATCCCCTTCTGGGACTTTAGGGAAGTTTTATATTAGATGAAAAGTTAGGAGGATAATACTTGGAAGTGACCCATGCCCTGAGTTAGGAAGATTCCTAACATTGAGGAAGAGATCTGTTTCTCTGCCTTTATTTACTAAATAAATATGTCTATTTATCAACCCCCAGTCTTTTCATGGTTAAGCTGTGTTAAGAGAAGCATAGCTTCCAGGTATAATAGGTTCCCTGGGCTACCTCCCTCCAACTCTCATTCATACTAGCTTATAGGTTGGATTTCCCAAGTAGACAACTGCTCCCACAGATGTGGATACCCTATGTGTTCACACACTCCTAAAGCTTACCTTTACTAGTTAGCCAGTAGAATACCATTAGCTCAAGGCAAAGGCATTTTTACTAAAATAGTAAGTACAGTAGCTACCAAACATTTCCTTCCATAAACTTGGGACAGTCTCCTACAAACACTATTGTTCTACAAGAAATGATGAGCAGGATGGTTTCAGAAAAACCTGAGAAGACTTATGTGAGCTGATGCAAAGTGAAATGACCAGAACCAGGAAAACATTTTACATAGTAACAATAATGTTGTGTGATGACTTAGCTGTATTCTGAGCAATATAGAATAATCCAAGCCAATTTTGAAGGACTTAGAATAAAAAAGTGCTTTCCATCTCCAGAGAAAGAATTGATGATGTCTGAATGCAAAATTTTATTTTTCTTGGGTTTTTTTTTTTTGGACTGTGTGTCCTTTTGCAACATGATCAATTTGGAAACATTTTGTATTACTTCACATGTATAATCTATATTAAACTGCTTGTCTTCTCAAGGTGGGAGAGGGAAGGTGGAAGAGAATTTGGAACTCAAAATTTAAGAATTTTTTTTAAAATATTTGCATGTAATTAAGGAAAATTAAATTAAAAAAAATTTTCAAAGGAATGACAAACCAATTGCTCAAAAGGTCTGGGCTTTACTAGGGATATAGAAGGCTTGGGATGTATATTATTATTTTTTTTAAGGTAGATAAAACAAATTTTATTATATTCATTTTGCAAGCAAGAAAATTGAGGACCTAGGAGCTTAAGTAATCACGCTCAATCATACCAATTGAAAAGTCTAGGGCAATATTCAAATCCAAGTTTTCTGACTCAAATCTAACATTCCTTTTTGTTTATTTGTTTTTATTTGTTTACTTGTTAATTTATTTATTTTTAGTTTGCAACATTCATTTCCACAAGATTTTGAGCTCTAAATTTTCTCCCCATCTTACCCCTCCCCCCACCTCAAGACTGCATGCATTCTGAATACCCCTTCCCCTAATTTGCCCTCCCTTCTATCTGCCCCCCTTCTCTTATCCCCTTCACCTTCTATTTTCCTGTAGGGCAGGATAGATTTTTATACCCCATTGCCTGTATGTCTTATTTCCCAGTTGTATGTGAAAACAATTTTTAACATTTGTTTTTAAAACTTTGGGTTCCAAATTTTCTCCTTTCCTCCCTCCCCACCCACCCTCAATGAGAAGGCAAACAACTCAATACCGGTTATACATGTATAGTCATTCAAAACACTTCTAAAGTAGTCATGTTGTGAAAAACTAACTATATTTCCCTTCATCCTATCCTGCCCCCCATTTCTTCTATATTCTCTTTTGACCCTGTCCCTCCTCAGAAGTGTTTGCTTCTGATTACCCCTTCCCCCAATCTGCCCTCCCTTCTATCATCCCCCCTCTCCTATTCCCTTCCCCCCATTTTCCTGTAGAGTAAGATAGATTTCCATGCCCAATTGAATATGTTATTCCCTCCTTAAGCCAAATCTGACGAGAATAAGATTCACTCATTCACTCTCACCTTCCCCTACTTCTCCTCCAGTGTAAAAGCTTTTTCTTTTCTGTTTTATGTGAGATAATTTACTTGGGATGTATATTAAATAGCACAAAGCCACTCCTCAAGGAATTTGATGGTTCATAGAGGAGACAATATGGGTATATATACATAGAATCATCAAGTAGGAAGGGTCTTCAGAGTTATTTACTCCACTCTTCTCATTTTAAAAGTTAGGAAACTGAAACCCAGAGAAGATGATGAATTTGTTCAAGGTCACAAAGCTAGTTGCTCTAGAGTTTGAACCCCAAAGTCTTGACTCTTAACCGTGCTGTTCATACTAAACCACACTGCTATTTATATAATGTGATGCATAAAGATAGACCACAGATTTAGATTTGGAGGGGACCTTAAACACCATCAAGTCCATCCTTCCCATATTATAGATAAAGAAAATGAGGCATGGACCAGTTAAATGGTCTGTCTGGTAAGAGTCAGACAAACAATAAGCATCTCAGGAAGTATTTCAACCTTGGCATTTTGGACTCTGCCAGTACCCTACCTCCTAGACTATATTGTCTCTCATAATAGTAAAATTTCATCTAATTTTAGTTTTTAGTGTGGACCCATAATTTCATCAGTGTATAGAGAACTTCTTTGGTTGAAACTTTTCTCAACAAAGCATACTGAAAAGTCATTTGCAATCTATAGTCTTAAATAGTTGGCTGGAGTGTTGGTTCTTCCCCAGATCCTTTCAATAGGTCTATGTAGTCAAAACATTATCTGCCTATTAAAATAATTCTCCCTTTTCCAACTGCATATTTGTGTGAAGTCAGATTTTCTTCATACACACCAAGTAAAACAGTATCACAGTAAAGTGAATGAAGAAGATATGAGAATCCAGTTGTATTCTGTTAAGACAGCCATTAAAGAGATTTTCAAAAATATGTAAAACAATGCTATTCTTCTCACACATGTTTTTGGAGAATATGGTTATTTTTCATAAAAATGTTATGATATGATGTTACATGTTTTTTATTTTCAAATTGATCAACAAATATTTTAAAATTTTATCCCTCTTAATTTCTAACACGGTAAATGTTAATAGATATGATTCATATAAACAAAAGCTCTTTGGAGTCCTCAATCATTTTTAAGAGCATAAAGGAATCCTGAGACCAAAAAATTTTAGAATCATTGGACTGCAGCATTGAGAGTTTAAGAGATTTGCCCATAGTGATACATTTCTGTGTGTGTGTGTGTGTGTGTGTGTGTGTGTGTGTGTGTGTGTGCACGCGCGTCTGAAGGACTAGTTTTGAAGTCAGGAAGATCTAGGTTGACGTTCTGCCTCTGATACAACAGCATAAATAATAATGCATAAATACAATAGTAATGAGGAGGATTATGCCACTAAAATGAAGCAAAATACAAACTGTTTGGAATGAAAAAGAGGCAAAAAGAGAAGAACTGAATAAAGAAAGGAGAAATAAGGGAACTGAAGAGAAAAGGGAAAGGAGAGCTATAGTGAAGGTCATCAATTAAATGTTAGCAAGAAAAGAGCGCACTGAGAAATGAATTAGAGAAACATTAAGCATGAAAATATAGTTGTGAAGTCACTTTTGTGGGTCTACAAATAGTCTTCCCCAGTCCTGTGCATATTGCCCTTTATTGAGATTGCAATCAAAAGTAGTGGCAATTGTGAAGAGCCTTTCCTCCTAGCCCTGACTTGTCCTTATTAGCAACAGATTTGTAGATAAAAATACATTCTTACCATGTCGGTGAATCAGGAAGCCAAATGGTGTGAGATTGCTCCACGGTGAGTTGTACCTCACAGAAATTGTGCTAGAGAAGAATGAATTTGCCTAAATAAAAAGGGCAGGGGATGTATTGTCCAGGTAGTGCCTAGCACAAGGTGATGCATGTAACAGACATATAATAAAAGAGATCTTCATTTCAATCAAACAAAAAACATTTATTAAGCACCTTCCAAGAGCTGACAATAAAATGAAAAAAAAAAGAAAAAAGAAAAAAAAATCCCTGTCTTCAAAAAGCTTGCATTGTATTATGGGAAAAGGTTGTATACATTAAAGTATCCACAAAATATATAGCTAGGAATTTTATTTGATATAAAGTTCGGTGTTGATCAACACCTATGGAGGGAAAGAGGTTATTGACAAAGCAGAGTATTATGCTTGGTAGCAATAATCTGCCCTGAACACTTTGAAGCCCAATTCTTTCTGGTCAAGTGACCCAAAGAACAATCTTTTTCTTTTCTCCAAGGAATGACCTATTTTTTCTAAAGTTGATTTATGATAAACTCTCAAGTACTTCCACAGCTCAGCCTCATACTTTCTTTACATAGGAGAAGATCAAGATGATAAAAACACAGTTAGAAGAAATGAACAGCAAGTTTGTTCAGGTAATAAAAGATGGCCATGGTGCAAAGAAAACTTGAATTCTTTTAGAAAATCTCTGAAGGAAAACACTGTGAGCCGAGCATTCTCTCAACCCACTTAATCTGCGATGGAGGATCTTTTCTGGTATGAAGGGCTTAGCTATATCTTGGAGGTTTGTACTTCTGAGGCATGCTTGCCCTCACCCAGATAATTTGGGAGCATCAGCGGGACAGTCCCTTACGGTATGCACAGCTTTCAGCTCCCCTTAGAAATACACAAGTTTACAAAGTTTAAAGAAAGAATCAGTTTATTTAGAAGTCTAAGAATACATAATCCTGTATTCCAGCAAATAGCAATATAGTAACCTAGTGAGCAATTCTTCCTCTGGTACCCAGGGTAGTCTCAGTTGTTCATAGCACACTGGGTAAGGATACCAGGGTACACGCAGCTCTTTGAAGCTGCCATGCTCTCTTGTCTGGGCTGTGCCATGTCTACCATGTCATTCAACTTGCGGGGTTCATCACCTTCCAGGAGATGTTGATGTACATCCTGACCTGCTTGCTCCAACTGAGGTGAGGGGTCTGTCTCAATTAACTTCAACTGGTAGGACTCCTGATGTCCCCTCTCACTCTTCTTTGCTATCTAGTTTCTCAGTCCAGGTACTTCAGAGGTACAAAGGGTAATGCTATCAGAACTCTCTTATTTGGGCTGGAGATTAGATTTCTTCCTTCCCACCTGTCCAATGTACCTTCCCAGGTAAAGCTCTGGGAGGTGGAAATTTTGTAGTCCCTGCTGTACTTCACATGGAGAAACTGTATACAGTCCTCCCCCTACAAGCAAAGCCATAATTCACTCTGAAGTTCAAGGTACTCTGCGGGTTTGCACTCTCATAACTATAACTCCTGAGGCCCCACTGCTGCATTTACCTTTAATACTTACCCAATTGACACAACTCAAAGCAAAGACATTTATTGAAAAGAAATTATCAAAAAGGAAAAAATAAATCATCATAATAGTAACTACAAAACATTCCCTCATAAGCCTGAGGAGCATTCTCCTGCTAAGACACACACACAGAATACACCAGAAAGGATGTCCTGACATGAATGATTCTTTAGAGAAGAGAAACCTGGGGTTTATGAACTTTTTGGTTTGATATATGGATATATGGATAATGGATATATGGAAATATGGATAATTTTATAATTATATTATATTATGTTATATTATATTATATTATAATATAATGATATTATAATCCTTTACAATACTAAGTATTTTATTTTATTTCATGTGTGGAAAAACATTCTTTGGAGAAGGGGTCCATAGGGTTCACTAGATGGTCCCATGACACAAAAAAAGATTAAGAACCTCTGCCCTAGAGAGTGTCTTGTCTTTTCAAAGGAGCAACAGAGGTGTGGTTGAGCTTTGGTCAGTCAGTGGCTGGCTGCCCTAATTCCAGCAAGTTCACTGGAAAATTTCACATCTCCTAGAAGGGGGTAATAAAATGTATACACTTTTTGCATTTCATTTAAGACATAAATACTTGGTTGTCCTTTTACCTGCCTCTTATATATTTAAAATTTCATCAGCGAAGAGGAGAAGGAAACCAATCGTTCAAAAGTCTTTTGATTAATTCTTCCTCCCTCCCCACAACCACATGTATAAAATAGAGAAATGTTCAACTGGTTTTTATATGAGAGTGAATTCCACATTCTGCATCATTTGACTTCTCAAGTAGTTGACACTGGCCCTGATACTTTGAAAAGTCTTAGGGAACTGACTAGTAGTACAAAAGTTTATATTTGCATACAAATGACAAAGCCACCCCCAGGAAAGCAAGTGAGATGCAGTAAAGAACTGCACTCCTCACTCCTTAAATATTTGTTGAATGAATTACTGAAATGATTATTGTAGTCAGAGAAGGAAAAGGAAGCTAGGTTTTCATGTATATGACTCTTCTGTTAAGCCATAAGACTATTCATTTAAACTCATTATAAGGATGACTTGTCTGAATAATAAGATAGTTTTAAAAAGAAATGATTTTATCACTTTCAAGAGCAGAAAGTAAAACCTACAAAATTAAGTTTGCCTACTGCAGACCATTAGGGGCTCAGTTTTAATGAATAGAGAAGCATAATTTGTAATTGGCACTTCAATTATCATTATATAAACAGAGCTTCTGAAGTCCATGAAAGTAGTATGTTCTTTAAAGTATTTAAAATATTTCTCCTTCACTTAATAGTAGTCACATTATTAGTTTGAACTGCTGATGAAGAAAGTTTGCTATTTTTAAACAAAAATACATTTCAGTCAGGCCCCTGCCCAAATTAGTGTAGTTAGAACAAGTGAGGTTTTATTATATAATCTGTAAAATTATACTTTCTTTCATCCTACTCAAGATTATGATTATGTGTGTGTGTGTTTGTGTGTGTGTGTGTGTGTGTGTGTGTCTGTGTGTGTCTGTGTGTATGTTTTTTAGGTGGATGCTTGTAAAGAAGCTCAGGAACTGAAGAGTAAACTAATTGCCAGAATAGAGGTAAGATTTTACATACAAACATTTATAGATCTGGAGATGGAAGGGACTAGTCCAACCTCTCCCCTCCTCATTTTACAGAAGAGGAAACTGAGGCCCAGGGAAAGTTAATTTAACTTGCCAAAGGTCACCCAAATAATAAGTGAAAGAGGTAATATTTGAACCCAGGTCCTTTAACTCTTTAACTTTAATGCTCTTTCCAATGGACCACATTGCCTCAGTTTCATTAAAACAGAATAAAACAGGGTGTGCAAGGGGGCAGAGCAAAGATAGAAAAATAAAAGCAGTGATTTGCTTGAGCTCTCCCCCAAACATCTCCAAGTACCTGTAAAAAATGGTTCTAAACAAATTCTAGAGCAGCAGAACCCACAAAAAGACAGAGTGAAACAAATTTCCAGCCCAAGACGACCTGGATGGTTAATGGCAAAGGTCTGTTGTGCTGGACTGGGAGAGGAGCATGGTTCAGCACGGGCTGCCAGGCAAAGACCAGGCCTTAGCAAACCTGGAGCATTCCTCAGGGGACTGAATCACTGGCAGCTGTGGTGGGTTCCAGATTTCTTATCCCACAAATGCCAAAGACAAATTAGAAGGTCAGTAGGAAGGGTCTGTCAGACTTCAGTAGGAGAGGAGCTCAATCCAGCCCCAGTCCTGGTGCAGCCCTGGGGCAGTGGCTGCTTCCAGAGCTCTTGGACCACAGATGGAGGGTGCATAAAGCAGCTGATCAGAGGGGGATTGCAGGGATCTCTTTCCTGGTGCTGAGGCAGGATTCTCTTGCTTTGCCTGTGCTTGGATATGGGTTGCAGCTCTTTGTGGTGCTCCTAGAGGGAGGAGGAGTGTTGGCGTGGTGGAGCTCGTAGCGGCAGTGGAGAAGGAATCCTTCTCACAGTTCCAAGGCAGAAAAGAGTGCTTGTGGTCACTCACAGACCAGAGCACAGACCAGGAAAGGAGTAAACACCTTGCCTTTGATCATACTACCTTGGAAGAAGTGAAAATTTACAGGTCCCTAGAAATATCTCTGAAATTGGGGCAGCTCGGTGGTGAAGTAGATACAGCACTGGCCCTGAAGTCAGGAGGACCTGAGTTCAAATCCGGCCTCAGATCAAACACTTGACACTTACTACCTATATGACCCTGAGCAAGTCACTTAACCCCAATTGCCTTAAAAAGAGAGAGAGAGAGAGAGAGAGAAATATCTCTGAAAACAGCTGCACGAAACTCCTGAAGGTTGGGACAGTAGACCCTTCACACTGGAAGTAGATCCCTACCTTAACAAAGAGTTTAAAAGTCAAGTAATCGGCTGGGAACATGAACAACCAGCACAAAAAACTCAGACCATAGAATCTTAATTTGGTGACAAAGAAGATCAAAACATACAACCCGAAGAGGACAACAAAGTCAAAACTCCTACATCCAAAGCCTCCAAGAAAAATATGAATCAGTCCCAGGCCACAGAGGTGCTCAGAAAGGATTTTGAGAAGCAAATAAGAGAAGTAGAGGAAAAACTGGGAAGAGAAAAGAGAGTGATGCAAGAAAATCATGAAAAACAAGTCAACAACTTGCTAAAGGAGACCCAAAAAAATACTAAAGAAAATAACACTTTCAAAAATAGACTATCCCAAGTGGCAAAAGAGGTCCAAAAAGCCAATGAAGAGAAGAATGCCTTCAAAAGCAGAATTGACCAAATGGAAAAAGAAGTCCAAAAGCTCACTGAAGAAAATACTTCATTAAAAATTAGAATGGAGCAACCAGAAGCTAGTTACTTTATGAGAAATCAAGAAATTATAAAACAAAACCAAAAGAATGAAAAAATAGAAAACAATGTGAAATATGTCACTGGAAAAACAGCTGACCTAGAAAATAGATCCAGGAGAGAGAACTTAAAAATTATTGGACTATCTGAAAGCCATGATCAAAAAAAGAGCCTAGACATCATCTTTCAAGAAATGATCAACGAAAACTGTCCTACTATTCTAGAACCAGAGGGCAAAATAGAAATAGAAAAAATTCACCAATCACCTCCTGAAAGAGATCCCCAAAGGAATACTCCTAGGAATATTATAGCCAAATTCCAGAGTTCCCTGGTCAAAGAGAAAATATTGCAAGCAGCCAAAAAGAAACAATTCAAGTATTGTGGAAACACAATCTTGATAACACAAGATTTAACAGCTTCTACATTAAGGGACTGCAGAGTTTGGAATATGAAATTCTGGAGGTCAAAGGAGCTAGGATTAAAACCAAAAATCATCTACCCAGCAAAATCTCAATTTTATAATCCTTCAGGGAAAAAATGGATATTCAGTGAAATAGAGGACTTTCAAGCATTGTTGATGAAAAGACCAGAGCTGAATAGAAAATTTCACTTTCAAATCTTGTATTTTCTTGTATAGATTCTCTTGTATATTCAAGAGAAGTATGAACAGGTAAACAGGAAAGAGAAATCATAAGGGATTTATTAAAATTGAACTGTTTACATTCCTACATAGAAAGATGATATTTGTAACATGAAACCTTTCTCAGTATTAGGGTAGTTGGAAGGAAAAAAAATGTGTATATGTATGTACGTGTGTATATATATGTATATATTTATTTATGCATATATTTATGTATGCGTATATATGTGTATATATGTGTATATGTATGTGTGTATGTATGTGCATATATACACATATATATACACATATATATAGACAGAGGGCACAGAATGAGTTGAAGATGAAGGAATGATATCTAAAAAATTAAGAGGTGAGAGAGGATTATACTGGGAGAAGGAGAAAGAGAGAGGTAGAATGGGGTAAATTATCCCATATAAACCAGACAAGAAAAAGCTTTTACAGTGGAAGAGCAGTGTGGGAAGTGAGAAGGAATGAGTGAATTTTACTCTCATCAGATTTGGCTTAAGGAGGGAATAACATACACACTCAATTGGGTATGGAAATCTCTTACCCTACAGGAAAATGGGGGGAGGGATTACAGAGGGGGGATGATAGAAGGGAGGGCAGATTGGGAGAGGGGTTAATCAGCAGCAAACACTTTTGAGGAGGGACAGTGTCAAAGGAGAGAATAGAATAAATGGGGGGTGGGATAGGATGAAGGGAAATATAGTTAGTTTTTCACTACATGACTATTATGGAAGTGTTTTGCATGCCTACACATGTATAACCTGTATCAAGCTGTGGTTGTTATGAAGACAATGCTTTGTAAATCTTAAAGTGCTATAAAAAAGTCAGTTATTTATATAATTATTAGTATCATTAATGTTTAAAAGACTTTGGATTTTGAGACATGGCCCATGATTGCCTTGGGAATAAAAGTTTTACGTAACTCTCTCTTCAGTAAAACTGGCAGATGTTGAAAGATCTTGTATCAATCAGTGTTCCCAAGTTTTCTTTATTATTCTTTTTAGGACTTTTATGAAGACATGACTGTGATGAATAGAGAGCTGGAGAAATACCAGTTGAAACAACAAGAGGAGTCAGAGGCTGAAATGATCAAAATGAGAGATATTAAAGATTTGGAGTCACTGTCTCCTCAAACACTGTGTTTAGACACAAAAACTTCATCCTGCTCTACAAAATGGTAAGTATAGGGGCAGCTAGGTGGCACAGTGGATAGAACTGAGGCCTAAGAGTCAGGAGGACCTGAATTCAAATCCAACCTCAGACACTTGACAATTACTAGCTGTGTGACCCCGGGCAAGTCACTTATCCCCAGCTGCCTCACCAAAAAGCAAAACAAAAACAAAATGGTAAGGATGAATAAAGATGAAATCCTGCTGTCCAAAAAAAAAAGAAAAAGAAAAAAAAAGGCAGTTCAAACTTGGACACTACTTTGTCTATTTACTCTCACAATCTTAACTGGGTAGTCCATATGGACTGATGGCAAATAAGATGAATATTTCCTCCAATAACCTAAGACAGTGACAGTCTTGATGTGAGCATAACATTCAGAATATAAATTCCCTAAGGACAGAGCCTGGATAGTATCTAATCTTCCTATCTTCTGAGCCATGCACAAAAGAGACATTAGAAAAGTACTTGCTAAATTGGATTGAATTGGGATGTGAAGGCTATCTGGATGATGCTATCAGTTAAAGAAATTAGGGTGATTGTAAAACTTCCATCTGGAATGTAAAAACAAGATAAAATATTTTTTAAAAATATATTGGTTGAAAAATGGTTGAAAAAGAACATGGTGTATAAATCCAAGAAAGCTTTCCAAAATAGGATTTAGAGACAAAAAACAAAAAGAGAGACAAATAAGCATTTCTAGTTCAAGAGAATAATCTTGACTTTTTCAAGGGGAAAAAGTCATTCAAAATGAATAGAATTATTATTTTAAAACCATTCAGTGTAGTTATAGACGCTCTTGGGTGCTCACAAGTTGGAATTTTAGTCACATGGGCTATGTAAGTTTTTGTTTGACAGCTGAGACATTTTGGAAATGAAAACCAGTGTATAGGATACATACATACACACACACACACACACACACACATCTATATATATACACATGCATATGTGCCACTGCCACTGTACTTAATTGGTAAATGAAAAAGTCTTGAAATATAAATTTTACTTTATTTGACTTGTTTTGAAAGCTAAAATTTGCATCAAGGGAAATGCAAAAAGAAATCACGTCTTCGATTTAAAACCTGCTGTGTCCAAACATGTAAAAATGTAAATACAAAGAGTTAATGTTCTTTGGAAAATCAGAAAGGAAAAACTGCATCAACAATGACAAATGCTTTGCAGCACTGCATTCATTTCTTCATTTGCCCAAGGCAAACATATGAAGAATGAATCAAGATTTGAAATCACTTCAGGATGGGCACCTTCAGTCTCTTGCTACAGTTTGAATACCTCTCAAGCCCTGCTAGATTTAGTTTTATTAAATGAAGGAGTGAAAAAAATCTGATGGTATCCTTCATTGGTTTGCATTAAAATCTAGCATAACTGCCAAGAGACACATTATGGATAAGACGTGTGATTGTATTGGTATAGAGAGCTCCCAGTGAGCAACTTCTTTCTACCAAAGCACATCAGCATGAGTTCTGCAACTCACGGTCTTAGAATGTTTCCTGAGGCAATGAGAAATTTGATTTTTGCCTAGGATCACATAGCCAATATGTGTCAGAGGCAGGATTTGAACTCAGGTCTTCCTGACTCTGAGGTTGGCTCTTTCGGTACTACTACATGCTGCCTATGAAGAGACAAACCCTGGGAGAAAATGCCAAGAAATTTGATCTCTATTCATGAAACTCATTGAATTGATCACTAAAAAGATTAAATAATTTTAGTTGTTACCTATTTGACTTTTGGGAATACATTGTAGGTACCCAATACTCAATGCTCAACCTATGATCTAGACATTGAGTAGTCTCTTCCAATGATACAGTCATAACTTATCCACACTTGCCTATCCTGGGTGACTCTAGTCTATGTTCTCTCAGAAGTTTGTTGGGGAGCAGGTAGGGATGTAAGGGCAAGGCAGTCAATATGCTGAAGGCCTTCCTCACTTTCCCCCAACATTGCAAAGGTACCAGTGGAGCACTCTGGCTGTACACCAGTCATTCCTCATAACCGGTTCATGAAGTTATCCAAGTCATTGATGATGTTTTTTACTCCTATTCTTTTTTGGAGTTCCTTCTTGTTTATATGTCACATGCCACCACCCTAGACTCTCTGTGTAATATCCACCCTTAGTTCTTCAGAGGTAGTGTTGTTCTACATCTGGCTGCCACATAGCAACACTATGTTAATATTTTTAAAACGGACCTTTGCTTTGATGGGAAACTTGGGGTCATTAAAAGAACTTCTTAGTTTCCAGAAGGCATATATTCCACTTTTCTTCCTTTTTAACTTGTCCATATGTATTGTCTATCCCAAATACATATTCTATTTGACAAGATCACATTTGGAGATATTGGTGAAGAAATCCTTTATCCACTTGGGTCTTCCCTTTATGGATAAATAGGCCAAACTCCTTTGAGTGATTACAGCTCTCTTCTAGGAGATTTTACAACGTTCTGGGGCTTGGTGGTTTATATTAGTACAATGTCACCAGAACATAGGAGCATCTGAAGAATCTTACCATCCACAGGAAACCCCTTTTCACATAGATTCTATGTTGGATGACATCTATCACAGTGGCTAACATGTATCTCTCTATTTTATGTCTAGAAGAAGAAATCTCAAGACTCTCCCCTTAATACTTGCAAATATTCCCCTTAGTCTCTTGCAAAAGAAGGTCTGATTTAGGTGATTAGCTCTGATCTAAAACAACAGTGATAATTGGATTTCTTTATTCACTCACTCATTCATCCATATCCATTCATTTATTCAGCTATAGCAACGCTGGGGTGGTCTAGGAAGTGGGGTTGTTCAAACTCTCCTATTTGCTTTCCTCATTGATTGCCTAAATAGGTTTCCCAGTATAAACCTTGAAGTTTGATCCTATACTCTGTCATTTCCTTTACAAATTTATTACATGTACTGCAAAGAAAGACCATATTAAGGGTTTCAGAGAAAAGTCCTAACTTCATATCCAGATCATGTTTATACTTTGAAGTTACATTGCCTGTGATTATCTTCATGTTTCTAATGACATTTTCTTTTTTTGCAGGAAACATGTACTATGGATCTTTGTATTTTTTTCTGTCTTCACCATCTTTGGATTTTCATATTACATATTTGTTATTGATCCTACATTTATCTTTGAAACCATGCTCCCTAGGATTCTTGGGCGCCAAAGACTGCGGGAACTGAGAGAGCTCATTGTTCCCTTCTTGTATTTGGAAGTGGATGACTTGTTGCCGACTTAAAGATAAGACATTATACCATCAGCCTATTAACTTTTCTCACTAAAATTCTGACTGTTATTATATTATTGTTATTTGTTTTTAATAGGATACTGCTTTTGAAAATAGTAAGCACTGTATGGCTATAGAACAAAAATAAAGTATTCATGTTCTACTTTAACGATGGAAGATTTATTTATTCCACCCGCTGACTACCAGGCTCATTCCCCACATTGATGCATCTTCCTCAAACCATTGACCCTTTCCTCTCAAGTAGTTAATGATTAAGGATTATGGAAGAGAAGGACCTAAGTGACTTCCCTTTTGAGCAGTGATTTTCAAACTTTTTGGTCTCAGGACCCCTTTACATTCTTAAAAATTATTGAGGACCAAGAGCTTTTGTTTATGTGGATTTTATCTATCAATATTTGCTGTCTTAAAAATTGAGATGTCTTAGTATTCTTATGAAAATAGTTTTGACCTCTTCAGCCCTCTGAAACGGTCTCAGGGACTCTCTTCCAAAGATTTCCAGAACACACTTTGAAATGCTACCTGGAACATGCTGCCCAGCATTAGCAGCGTCCTTTACTATTCAATCTCTACCCAGTCACCGTTACCTTCAATTCTTCCTTCCCAAATCCACTGAAGGAGCTCCTCTTGGGGGATTACACTGGCACAGACACCTTCATATTGCTTTCTGTTTAGAATGTCGGAGCTGGTTTAGCTCACAAATTTCTCTATACTTCTTTTTTCTCCTGTCTTTGGTTAGCAAATATTTGCACTAGCTCATCTTTTCCCTTTGACTTAGTCAACTTCTGTCAAGGCAGAGAAACCTTTTCCTGAGCTATCCCTAATCTCATTCTTATCCAACTCAGCCCCTGTTCCCATGTTTGACTCTTCTCTTTAATTGGACCTCTGAAACATATATTCTGTTATTGACCTCTTCTTGTCTATGTCTCTTATCATGTTTCCAGGTGACCTATGATGCAGCATGTTATCTACCTCCTGACAGTGGTGATAAGCACAAGGTACAGAAAGGGACATGCATTTTTGAACATGGTCACTATGTGGACTTCTTTTGTTTAACTATGCTAATTTGTTACTAAGGTCTTTTTTCTTTCTTTCTTCCCTTAATTTCTTTCTCTCTCTCTCTCTCTCTCTCTCTCTCTCTCTCTCTCTCTCTTAGTTTTTAATTGAGTATGGGAAGGAGGTTGGGCCAAGAAGGTTAGCAATAGTAATGCCGAGAGAGCAAAAAGAAGAGGGCCATTGAAACATTTTTTTTAAATGCACAGAAGAAAATAGAAAGAAATTTAGAAGGAAGTACAAAAAAGCAGGACAGTTTTGAAAGTAATGTGTAGAATTTATTGTGCACCTTTACAAAAGCAAGCAGCTGAAATAGAGATTCATAGAATCCTCTTTGGTGTTCTCCTGTGTCATTCAAATTCTAGTTTTTTTTTTATGTTTCAGGTCAGAATGAGAAACAAAAAATAGTAATTTTAACAATCTAGGTTTCTTCCTCTCACATTCCTTCTATCTTCTGTCATTTCTCTTGAATTCACTTCATCCCTTTGTTCTCTCTGAAATAATGACCACTCTTCTCATCCAGCCCTACCGGGCCAAGAGTATATGTTAGCATACTCCTTGCTCCCCGTTGTTACTTCCAGATCCTCTCTCTGCCACTGTCAGTCAGCGTCCTCCACTTCTTTAAATTTTCCTTTATTCATCTACCGTAATTTGTTAACCATTCCCCAATTGATAGGCATCTCTGTTCTCCCTCCCACTACTCCTCCTCCCCCAGGGCTAAAAAAAAAAACACAAAATGCAAAACAAATTCTCATATTGGCCATGTCCAAAATTACGTCTCATTCTACATATTAGTCCATCACTTCTCTGTCATGAAGTTGGTAGCATTCTTCATTTTTGATACTTTAAAATCATTGTTGATCATTGCAAGTCTTTTAGAACGGTTCATTTTTTACAATATTGATGTCATAGTATAATTTTTTCTCTTGATTCTGCTAACTTCACTCTGCATCTGTTTGTATAAGTCTTCCCAGGTTTCTCTAAAACCATCTTCTTCATCATTTCTTACAACACAATCATATTTCATCACGTTCATATACTATAACTTATTCAGTCATTCCCCAATTGATGAGCATCCCCTCAGTTTCCATTTCTTTGCCACAACAAAAAGACTTGCTATAAATATTGCTGTACACATGGATTATTTTTCTCTTTCTTTGTTCTCTTTGGAGGTGTAGACCTAGTAGTGATATTACTGGGTCAAAGGGTACACACAGTCTAATAGTTTTGGAGGCATAGTTCCAAACTGATTTCCAAGATTGCTGAACCGGCACAGTTTCACCAACAGTGCATTAATGAACCGCTTTTCCCATAGCCCCTCTAGCATTTGTCATTTTTTTTTTTTGTGAATTTTATCAGTCTGATGGGTATGACGTGAAACTTTGGAGTATTTTTAATTTGCACTTTTCCACTTATTAGTGATTTAGAGCATTTTTTCATATGACTTCGGATAGCTTGGATTTCTTCCTCTGAAAATTGCCTATTCATATCCTTTGACTATTTATCAACTGGGGAGGACAGAGACATTTATTCTCTCCACATTTGGGATTTTAGTTGCATTAGGTCATTAGGATTCTACTCCAGAAAACCCAATTGGGATTCCAAAAACACAGAGATTAAGAGAGAGTAGGATTAGGATCCAAAGACAAAAGAAGAAATTGGAAAATGGACATGTTGAGGGAGAAGAAGGGATTTTGAACACCATGAAATCTGGGAGAGGGGGCGGGGAGGAAGTCAACAAAATAAATATATTTTTTCTAAATGGCTAGCTTAACCAACCATAATTTCCTAATATTAAATATAGATTTCCAATATCCAGATGTTCCATGAGTAAAACCTTATTATTATTTTTGCTTGTTCCATAGGTTCCTGGAACAATCCAGGGGGACGGTAGTAGTTTGAAATAATGCAAATTTTAAAAAAAACAAAAAAACAAAGCCATTAAAGGATCAAAGAAAGTAGATTTCTAGAGGGGCAATGAGTAATTTATTTTTTAGAAAGGGGGCAGTAGACCAAATAGATTTGGGAACCTCTGCCAGCTTCTAGACCTACCAGACTCTGTGAGCTTAAGGACTTCTTGGAAGCATTGCTGGTAACTGAGATTAAGCCTTTGTCAAGTTCTCGGATAATAGTTGTGATCTGATAATCACTACCAACACCTCCAAAATAAAAATCAAGTCAATTTAACCTCCAAACACATAGAAAAAAAATTCATGCTAGGCCACTTGTTCTTTTAATTTAATGGTAGGGACAGGAGGGGAGTTTTACAATTTTAATAAAAAAGATAATTTCAAGAGTTTTATTTTTTCATTAATGTGACAGGTCTAGATAGATTACTTTTTGCACTCAAGAAATGACAAGTGATTTTGACTAAACTGCTTTTAAATTAAGAAGAACAAAGAGCAGAAACGATTTTCTAGTAGCAAAGAGAAACCCTTTCCTCTTTGTTTTGGGAATAATATCCTAAGCTCTAACCACTCTCCCATGTGAAAGTTAGGCCAGTTTTTCCTTGAAAGGTATTTAAAGTGTCCTTGAGATTTGATTGGGACTAAAATTAGGGCTACTGATATAATTTCCTGATCAACCGGCTACAAAAATAACCAGGACACTAGCTAGGGGCCAGTGATCTAAGGTTTTATTTAGATCATAAAACAGCATTTTGAACAGGAGTAGAAAACTGTACTCAACTGAGTTCATATTTTATCCTGGATGAACGTTTATCTCTTCCCTGCTCTAAACATCTTTTCCCTAACATGGACAAGTAAACCCCTTTTATTCATTGTTCAATGCATTCCAAGTTTCTCATTTCATTACAGTTTTGGACTTAAACTACCGGGAGACAGACCAGACCTTGGGCCTGGAGTATTATACTCCTCCTTTGAAATGAGCGTAAAATGTTAGAATTTGGATAAGTATTTCTACATTGATGTTCAACTGAATTTGATAGATCAACTCATTAGAAGGTCTAAGGCCTCCAGCACTCTTTTGACACATCTCTGCACTAACATAAAAGAATGAACGACATCTATTTTTTTCTTCCCAAAGAGGATTTGGCTTGCACTAATGTTTTGTTTTACAGATGAACGATATGTTTAAACCACTTTTATCAACACTTGCAAATGGAAAAATGAAAATGCTAACATTGTATTATTGGCAGTTAGGTGATTTCTTTGGCAGGATTATTTAGTACTTTTCGCTGTACTCAAACCAGAACTAGTTAAAATGCAGTATTAAGACTAATGGTTCAGAAAAAATCCCTTTATGGTTTTGTAAAATGATAACAAGTTGATTTTGGTTTTGTGTTATCTTGAAGTCTGGTTGTGAGTAGAATTGTTATTCAAATTTCAAGGTTTAAAAAAAAATCTTGGGGGCAGCTAGGTGGCACAGTAGATAGAGCACCGGCTCTGAAATCAGGAGGACCTGAGTTCAAATCCGGCCTCAGACAAAACACTTGACACTTACTAGCTGTGTGACTCTGGGCAAGTCACTTAACCCCAATTGCCTCACCAAAAAAAAAAAAAAAGCCTAAAGGAAAAAAAAATCTTGGATCTGCAAGGTCTGGGCTTGAATCCTATATCTTGTATAATAATGTGTGCAAGTAACTTAATCTCCCTCAGCCTTTATTTTATTCATCGGTAAAATCAGGATAATAATACCTAGAGAGCTGATTTTAAATGTTGCAAGACTCAAAAGAAAAAACGGATGACAAAACTCTATTAACATAAATCTTATTATTATATGATAAGTGCCAGTCCCATGGAGCTTGCTAAGATGCTTTTCTTGGTTTCTAGTTGACCATGTGGGAGCTTTGGGGTCTACTTCCAGCCACGTATGATTGAGCACTAAAGGACATTTGCTTTGAGATGACAGTCCCCTCATTGGCTGCTAAGTAGCAATTGCTGATCATTCAGTGGTTATTTAAAAGGTAGTGTGCCAACTCCCACCCAAAGAGTTCTCTTCCCTTCTGTCTGTTTCAAGCCACTTCCCATGAAGGGTTTTGGAGGGTAGATTGTCCTCTCTTCTACCCCATGTTAATATACCCCATCCTCCATGTTATCATGAGAACATATCTTTCTTAGGAAAGCCTGATCCTAGTTTTTGTGTTTTTTGGTTTTCTTCCCCTTAGGTTAGGTGAATGAGGATTCCTACGTGGACATGTCCAGGCTTGGAGGCAACCCAAGAGGTTTAGAAATGTTGTTTCCTTTTGATCAGAGCTAACTGGTAGCAAGTACAAGAGTTAGCACCAACTACAATGCTCTTGGAGAAGATGACCCTCAACCATCGTGTAATGCCCTTGGGCCCCTTCCATTTGGGGCATTCTCAGTTACAGTCCAGTTAAGCACATAATAGAAGCCTGGAGTAGAATTGCTTTTGAGCATGTAAGATAGAGGGGTTCCCCTTTGCCCTCAGCTTCAATGCATATACAAATATTCAATAATTGCTTTCTGTCCACCATGAAGACTCAGGTTCATACTCTGTAATGACAAAATACTTTAATTAGTTGCTCAGCCAGAACTCTTAAAGGAAAGTCACCCCTCAAGCCTCTTCTTATTTGGTGGCTTTCAAAGGAGGAGGATTGCTTTGAGCTATTGGGTTTTTTTGGGGGGGGCAGGGAGAGGAAGGTGAGTATGGAGCTAATAACATCTCTGTTTTATTTGTTTTTATTCTTTCCTACTCATGGGTGAATGAGTATTGTAATAGGAAGTGGCCAGGCGACCAATGCAACTGGAAAATGCATCAAAGCCATCAGAGGTCCCACCACAACTAGCACCACTAGCAACAAGAGCAGAGCTATCACAGCAATGAATAGATCTTCTTGATGTAGCCCAGTAGTAGATTAGATAAAGCCAAACTCAGAAGGGCCCAACTTGCCCATTGCCTATGTTATTCACCAGAAACAAATTTGGTAGAAGGGGAAGAAAAGGACCAAAAGTCTCAAAGTATTCCTCAGCCTCATATGATCTTTACACAAGTGACTGACAGCATTTAGATTTGAGCCCACTCTTTCCAGGGTCCTTGAGTTTGTTTAAGGAGAGCATGTGCCCCCTGATTTAGGGATTTTGTGCGTATGTTCTTTCTTTACTTTTGCAGTAAATTGCTTTTATAAAAGCTTACAAAATGTCAACTGGTTAAAATTGGGGAACATGTTGGATAGGGCTCATGAGCAGTGGTACAACTAGAAAATGTCACGATCCCTCCGAGTTACCTCTATACCCTGTGGAGAAAAGTTGTATTCTCCTGTTTGGGAATCTAAGCTGCTAATCCAGCGCAAGGTGGGAGAATGAGCCCAGAGAAGGTCAGTCTACAAGAGAACTGGCCCATTTCAATAGCAGTATGGACAAGAAATTGATTGAATAGTAGTAATAGTAGATAATAGTAGATTGAATAGTCAAGAAAACAGTGCCCTACAAATTGCTTTATGTTCTGATGAGATTTAAGAATTCTGACTGTGTAATAATAATTTTAAGTTGTTACTGAAACCTGTTTTAAGTTGTTCTGTCAATGCATGCTAAGTTTTTGTGCCTGTCAGTATTTCTTTTGTAGGAAGAAAAATAAATACCTATCCTGTCCCTGATTTACATGGTTCAAGAAGTACTTTTTTTTTTTTAACTCTCTTTTTGGGGAAACCTAGAAATGAGCTGCAAGCCTAACCTTTAAATAATTTGTCCTACTGGAGGGTGAGGTAATGAGCCAAAGAGTACGAGAAAAAAGGACCTAATCCCTCTCATTAGAGTCCAGGCTCCCTTGGAACTGAATCTGGTCCAGACTCATAGTAGATATATCTAGAGCAGAAGGAATCAAACAAGAAGAGGAATAATCTGAAAGAATGGGAGGCAAGAGGAGAGAGGGTGAGGAGGTCTACTTCTAGTTGTCCTAGTCATCTCTAGAGTTATAGGGTTAGAGAATCAAGGGATGTGTTGAGAATCCAGCTCCCTCACACATCTGCTGCTGTCCACCATTCAAAAATCTAAACTTAGGTTTATGAAGCATCTGCTCTGCTGAATGGTACTCAGGCTCATCAGTTCAGAGGGCTCCTTCAATCAGGAATCCATCTCCCATAGCATACAGTTTCATGGACTGTTCTTCAGGAAAATCTTATTAGCTTGGGAAGAAGTGGGGTTTTATATTAAGAGAGTAAGCCTATATCAGCTCTTAGGTCAAATATAAGAGCAATGGATTTCAAAGGAACTAGATTCATTTGACCATTTAGTCCATCAATAAACATTTATTAAGTGCCTACTATGTACCAGACACTGTACTAAATGCTGGGGGTACAAAGAACAGCAAAAGACAGTCCCTGCTCTCAAGGAACTCTCAATCTAACAGGGGAGACAATATGTAGACAACTACATACAAATAAGCTATATACAGAATAAATTAGAAATAATAAACGGGAGGAAGGTATTTGAATTAAGAGAGATCAGAAAAGGTTTCTTGTAGAAGGAAGAGTTTTAGCTGAGACTTGAAGGGAGCCAGAGAATCTAGGAGGCAGAGATGAGAAAGGAGAGAATTCCATACTCGGGGGACAGCCAGTGAAAATGCCTGGAGTCAGGAGATGGAGTGTCTTTATGTTATAGGAGATCCTGAAGAAGTTATACATATATCCATGCAATAGCACTAGGAACTGCTTAGGTAAAGTGTGCCTTGTTGTAATTGCATGTATTTATTGCAGCACATGAAAATTTCTGCAGATTGAGTTGTGCTTTTAATTCATTATTTTTCTAGGATGTTCATTCACTTGTGTACCTGTTCTGCGTTTGTAGTAGCATAGCATCCTGTTTGTGAATTGTTTTACTCAGTTTATTTGCATATATGCCGATGATTATGATTAGCTAGTTTTGCTTTCTTTTGCTTTGCTGTTTATGATTATTTGGGAAAGAGGAAAGGAAGGGGAAAAGCATTTATTAAGTACCTACTATATACTAAGTGCTCTACAAATATTATTTCATTTGATCCTCACAACAGCCCTGGGAAGTGATGTTATGATTATCCCCATTTTACAATTAGGAAACTGAGGCAGACAGGAGTTAAGTGATTTGCTTGTCTGTCAGTCAGTTAACAAGCATTCGTTAAGCACTTACTATGTGCCAGGTGATATGCCGAACACTAGAGCAGGCCTGCACAACATATGGCCCATAGGCACTTGCCAACCTACCAAAGGATTTTGGGCAACCCACAAAAAATGTAGAGGTTGTAAAAGAAAGTAAAGATGTAACACAAGAGTTTTGTCACTGTTCCACTTAACCCACCTTCCACTAGTCACTATTGAGCCCATCATGTAGCTTGGCAGGTTGATTACCGCTGAGCACTCTCCCCTCTTTGCCACGTGACCCGCAGCAACCAACTAATGTCAATCTGTCTCTAGTCTGAGAGGAGTGAGAGTCATATCTTTTTGCTGTGTTTTCAGTTGTTACTGGCATTGAACAGGGACAAAGTGAGTGCAGCCACACCCTAACACAGCTGATGCCCACTTTGCAATGAGAAGCAACAATGCAAGGGCTTCTTTGCTGCCCCTCAAGTTTACATGAATGTCTGGCGCTGTCTCCAAGGTCAGATACTCAGTTCAGTATTTTTTGTATGTGAGCAGTTGCTGTGGAGATTTTTTGGTTCTAACATTAAGGTGTTGGGGGTGACTTTGTAAAATGGTGATAAAAAGAAACAGAAGATGGAATCAGAACATAGAGTATTTAATCCAACATGGACAAATAGATACTTGTTTACTTACATGTGAGACAAAATACTGTGCTTTGTTTGCCGAGAAGTAATAGCCATTCTAAAGGAATACAATCTTTGTTGTCATTTCGAATCAAAACATCCTGACTTAAGCAAATTGGACATCACTGAAAAACAAATTGATGTGTCCAAATTGTTGAAAAATCTCAGTGTGGAACAATGGTTTTTCAAGAAAGTAAACTCAGAAAATGAGGCAGCTACTAAGGTTAGTTTTCAGATTTCTAAAGGAATTGATTTCAAACATGATTCCAGAGTACGACAAAACAGATTGCTGACAAGAAGTGTAATACGTACCCTTAACTAAACAGTAAGAAAACCTGAAAAATGTATTAAAACTTGTACCACTTAGCAAAGTGATTTTTTAACATTAATGTGATTTCATGATAAATAAAAATCTTAAGTAATAAGTGTAATTAATTCATATTAATTGAAACTCTTTTTTTTAAAAATATGGCTTATTTGTAAAATAGTGTAATCATTAATTGTACCTTTACTTGGAAAGTGAGCCTCTAAAAACCTATCTGCAGCCTGAAGAAGTTTAGCCTAGTTTTATTTTGGCCCCTACCTACTGCCAAGTTGTGCAGGTCTGCACTAGAGACACAAAGAAAGGGAAAACATGGTCCCTGTTCTCAAGGAGCTCACGTTGTGATGGAGGAGACAATGTACCAATACCTATTTTAAAAGCATACTGTATAAATTGAAAATAATCTTAGAGGGAAGAGAACTTTCTCCCAAATACTACATGCCCCCAAAACAGTGAAGTTTTCCTGTAATTTCGTATAATTCTATTCACTATTTCACACTGAAAACAGCCAAAGTGAGTATATCAAAGTTAGAATCTGTGAAGTGGGCAGAGGGTTGTAATTGGGATCGATAACCTAACCAAAGAAACAAATCAAAACCAAGCTCCACGGTCCACTCTGGGTCTGAGTTTTTCATAAAGAATAAGAGTATAAAATCTCTAGACTGTAGTAGCATAGCAGATGATTAATGACTCAATCATCTGTCATTGGTGCCAGAGAAGATGCATTGCCCCCCTGCACCCACTAGCTTTTGAGGTAGCATTCTGTGCTAGGTCTGATTCAGGCCAGTATGATGGCTCAGAATTGAGATTCGAATGAAATGAGAGACTCATAGAAAATTTAATTGTAGCAAAGAACTGGTACACATACGAAGATCCTCTGATGGAAATTCTCTATATAGAAAAGGCAAAGGAGCCTACTTCTGGGAAAGTTGCAGTGATGTGTAAAGGAATAAGCTTGGAGAGGTTTTGGAGAATATGTGGATATTTTGTGACTGGTTTCAGTCAGCTAACTATGTGGCGAATAGGATCCTCTTTGCTTGGTTGCAGAGGAATTCAAAAGAACATTTGTCAACTTCCACCCTTTTCTCTTGGTGGGCACTGACCATGTCTGTCAAGATATCTTATAATATTATAAGAGGATATAATATATATATATATAATATTTCCCCTTTTAATACTATACATACATATGTATGTACATATGTATGAATAGTATAGTATAAAACTATAAGAAGCCCCAAGGGTACCTTCTCTCTAAGGCCAATATGTGGCCCCATGAAAACATACTTCAGTTTTTTGCCTCAGCATTTGTTCTTTTGTTTTAGGTGAAGGAATTGAAGATGATGACCCCGTGAGGTTAAAAACATCAGCGGAATACTTTTCTGGGTTGTCCAGGAGTGGAATCTATGCCAGTTTTTGCAGCTGTCCCAGAGTTCATGGGATATGCTATGACCCCAAGGAATACTAGCCCAGTGGTATCAGAACTGAGGAGTCCTCTAGCAAAGACACTGTATGTGAATGTGAATTACCATCAGGAGAATGGCCTGAGTCAGATCCAGCCCAGAATATGCAAAGTCCCAATGCTCTTCTCACTCAGTCAAACCCCCCTTTGAGACTCTATGAAGGGTTTGCCCTTATGAATAGAGCCACAGATGTAGGGCCCAAAATCTGATCTTCCCAACCACAGAGGGATATTTTTGTTCAGGAAATCAAAGTGCTTTCACATATATTAAATATCCTCATTCAATTTGTTGTTCTGTCACGTCCACCTCTTCATGACCCCATCTGAGGTTTTCTTGGCAAAGATACTGGAGTAGTTTGACATTTCCTTCTCCAGCTCCTTGTACAGATGAGGAAACTGAGGCAAAAAGGGTTAAGTGACTTGCTGAAGGTCACACAGTCAAGCTGAGTCTTTCTGACTCCAGGCACAGCACTCAATCAGCACTGTACCACCTAGCTGCCTTTCATTCAATACTTGTGCATTAAACAATAGGTAGTGGAATTGCTATTATCTCCAGGATGGGAAAGTAAGACACAAAGGTGTCAAAACACTCCCAAGAACATGCCATGAACTAATATAATAGCAAGGCTAGGTCTAAAATTCAGATCTCCTGACCATTAATCCAATCCCCTCTCTTCCTTTATCAGTTTCAGTTTCAAGCATTGCTATCAGAAAAGATCCTACAACAATTATAGCTTCCTGGCATGTCTTTGCTATTGTGGATTTTGAAATAGCTCAGATGGCTCCGTTTTTATTCAAAAATAAAACATTATTACTCTTTCACTCATGAGTCATACAAAGGTACCTTTATAAATGAATCCTACAGTCTAGACTTTTTAATCTCATTACATTTTTATCTCATTATATTCGCAACTCCAAGCTATGAAGAAATAAATATGTTAAGGTAGAAGGGTTAAATTTGTTAAGGTAAAAGGTAAAGTACCTAAATGAAAAAAAGAAAAAAGGACAATCTATGTGAGGTTGAGGTTTTTTCTAAACATAGATATTGAATTTAGATTAAATACATGATGTATTTTGTCATTCTAGAGAGAAGATTGATTTCTTTACTTCCCCTACCAAAAGTCATATAGATTTCTGGGACTTAATAGTAATAATTAAAAGCAACCTATATATAGTGCGTTACAATTCATGTACAGTATCTCATTTTATTCATCAAAAATATAAAAATAAAAACCAAATCACAAAATCTTGTGAAATGAGTGGTATAAATATCAAAGGTGACATTGTATCAGAATAAATTTAAATTGTTTTATTCAGTTACTACTACACATTTATAATTTTTTGGTGGTTGGAGAATTATTGGATCTGTTATCAGCAGATAGGATGTGGTAGGAATACAAGGGGAAACCTCTAGCAGCAAAATATGCCTATGTGCACTTAATAAATCTCATTTTGCAGAGGAGGCTACTGAGACACAAAAGGGTTAATTGACTTGCCAATAGTCACATAGATACTGAGTGGCAGAGTCAGAATTTGAAAGCAGATCTTCTGGATGAAAGCCCAGAGCTTTTTTTTCTTTTCCCACACTATTCAACACAGTCAAAATATTGACCAAATGAATGGATGGATAGGTGAATGGATGAAAAAGCATTTATTAGGTAGTTATTATGTGCTAGACATTATGCTAAGTGCTGGGGATACAAATACAAGCCAGCAAGGCAGTCCTGAAACTCAACAAGCTTACATTCTAATGAGGGAGAATATGTATATGGGATCTAAGTTGAAATGGGCGGGGTGGGGGAAGGAAGAGAAAGGAATTGGCCAAGGACACACATGTGGCAATGTGATTTAGAGCTGGCTAGGAAATGGCACAGCGGACTGGCTCCAGGAAAGATTGTAACCTCCTTGAAGGCAGGAACTGTCTTTAGCCTCTTTTTGTATTGAGAGTGTGTAGCACAGTACCTTGCAGATAGTGTTGTTCAGTCATTTCAGTTGTGTTTGACTCTTCATGACCCCATTGGGAGTTTTCTTGGCAAAGGTATTGGAGTGGTAGGCCATTTCCTTCTCCAGGTCATTTTACAGATGAGGGACTGAGAAAATCAGGGTTCAGTGACTTGCCCAAGATCACACAGCTAGTAAGTATCTAAGGCCAGATTTGAATTTGGAAAGATGTCTTCGTGACTTCAAGCCCTGCACTCTATCCACTGCATCACCTAGCTGCCCCTGGCACATAATAGGCACTTAATAAATGTTTACTGAATGAATGAATATTGAATGAAGATATGATGAAAGCTCATCTGTTAGAGCCCAAGGTCCCAAGTGATGAGGATGGGATCTAGACCCCAGAAAGGAAAAACCCTGGACTTTCCCACAGGGCCAAATCTCTGGCATTTGCCTAAGGCTATAATCAACTGGCCTTTCATTGTGGCTATACCCAATCTCCCAATTCTGTTACCCTTAACCTAGCCTAGTCCTCCCTGTGGCCTCCAGGCCATTTCCTACAGTTAATCCTAGCTAGGATCCATTGTCCAGGTCCCAGGAGTTCTGTTCACCCCAGTTTACTGGCCACTCCCATCCAGATCTCCTTAGGCCCCTCCTCCTGTCACCCCAAACTACTTGGACACTCCTACATTCCTCCCAAAGGCTTTCTGTATATAAGGTCCATCTTGTCTCCATTAAAACTGCCTAGATTCTTATAATCTAGCCACAGCTTAGATTCTTAAAATCTAGCCACTAGTCAGATTCTTATAATCTAGCCAATAGCTTACTAATGTTCAGACTCCTTAAGAGTCTGCTCAATATGATGGATGTTTTAATAAACCTTGTCTTTGGCTGAAAGAAGGCTTGGTTCGAATTCTTTTCGGCAGGACCCGTGTGTTGTGATTTTGGGGTCCCAAGACCCCTGAACCCCTAAACCGCATCACCAAGGATGGGTCTTCAGCTAAAGAGAGCTGATTTATATCTGCATTGGTTTGTTTTCATGGAAGTATATGAAGCATCTCACTCAACTCTGGAGTCACATGTTACTTGGATTCAATGTTAGGAAAAATAGCCCCCATCAAGGGTCTACTCTCCCAAAAGATCAGGAAAGAACCCTGCATTATTAGCAAACTATTCAATTGGAAAAGAATAACATAGCAGACTTTTGAAGATGAATTTCTATAGGTAGAGAAGTTTCAGAATCTAGCTACATAAGTTTCTGAGAATGTAGTCCTGGATGGTTAGTGTTGTTTTCTTTTCATACTAGTAGGGATAGAAATGTATTGTGAGCTCTGGGGGGAATATTTTGGTGGCAATGTTATTAGTAGCAGGAATTAAGACTGATGGCTTTTGGGAGAGAAAGATTATATACGTACAGTTTGAATGAGAGGAGTTTGAACTCTGGAGATGAGACAAAAGTGAGTGGAGAAAGAGGCTCAGTGCCAAAAAGGAGTGGAAGCTAAATTGGGAGGAGTAGAGACTGGACAGCTTGGCTCCACCAGCTGCTGCTTCCACCTGCTGAGACCAAATGAGAGGTGTGGCTGGAATGGACTGTGCTGAAATATGTCCCTCTTGAAGATTCAAGGACAGTGATGTATTTTAATTCCCCTCTCCTTTTCTCTCCCTCTGTCCAAGATAGCAGAGAGTCACTTCAATGTTTTTCTGTTTTCTAAGTATATTCATCATTCCCTTTTTATTGAGTAGCTTAAAATCAGCTCACTTTAGGTATAATATTATGATCAACCATAACTGCTCTTGAATGGTGTTATGTCCTTGCTTGCAGATGGGGGTGTGTGGAGAAGTTGCAATAGAAACAAAATTAGTGCTTGAGATTGGTATAGGAAGAGAGGCAAACATCTTACCCCACTTTCTAAAATGCTAGATTAAAAAAAATTTCTAGCCAGGGGCTCTCTTGTTGAGTTTTGAGTTATTAATATTTAAAAATCTTCTTGAAGCAAAGTAAAAGTGGTTCTGTTGTGGTCTCGGGGTGCTGGGAACCCCAAAATGCAAGGGCAAAGACATGGGTCCTGCCTCGAAAAAATTCAACTCAAGCCTTCAGTCAGAGACAAGGTTATGGTATCACTGATAGAAGCAGGTCAGACTCTTAAGGAGTCTGAGTCTTTGATGGGGCAAGATAGACACTTATATATAGTGGTCAAGGAGAGAACAGAGAAGGGGTCTAGATGGGATTAAGGGGTGGCAGTCTATGGTGGGGCCAGGTGCAGACAATGAAGGCCACAATGAAAGGACAGTTAAAGAGATTAACTGGGAAGGGCTGGGTGCCCCAGGTGAATGACAGGGGCATGGGCCATGTGGGAAAGTCTTGATTTATAATATTTGCTTATTTCCAAGGTGTAAATGCCAACACTGAAAATTTAACAATTGTCTCTCCCAGCCTGGTATGAGCTGACTGTAGCACACCTGTAGTTGTTGGGATGAAATGAGGCACTCATAAGTCATTGAACAGTTAACAGATGGAGGTTACTTTACCCTAATACACCAAGCATATATAACAAGGACCACTCCTTTGGGGCCTTTGTTTGCTTAACCTCCTTGCCAGATTTGTCTCCTCTAGGCATCTGGCCACCCACTTCCAGATGATCACTCAATCTGTGTACCAACTCTTATCCAAGTCAAAGACTCACCACCCACTGGACTTGGCATTGGCCAAATATCAGTTAAGGATCTTGACCCTTGAAGGGAACCCAGAAAGGCAGGGCCAGCTCTACGTCTAATCTCAGCAAGAAGCAGTTTCAGAAGCCAAGACCTTGGCCCTTTGCCCCCAAAAGATTTTGGGTCCCATTTGTTTGAGGGGGGGAATGATGGGGTGCTTGTGCTTGAACCCCAGTCATGGGATCATATCTCTCTCCAGCCCAAAGACCCTATCTCTGGCAATAACTCAAGAATGAACACAGTGAGGAAAACTATCTCTCCCTGTTACAAGAACAAGTTGATCTCTTATATGAAGAGAACTATCTTGTACCAGCAGAGCTATCATGTACTGATTCCCTTAGCTACCATATATAATCCAGAGGTCAAATTATCAGTGTCAACTCCCAAGGCCATTTTGTTACAGACATAGCAGACCAAAAACACACCCCTTATGAACTCCCCTTCCCCCTGGGGTTTCCAGTAGTGAATGACGCCTGCACCCAAGGTACAGAAACTATTGGTTCCTTTAGGAGCTGACCACTCCTTGATCCTGCCCCTGCACCACCTTATTAGCATACTTGGCTCACCACTCAATGAACTTTTTCTATATAAACTTTAGCATCACCCCCATTAAGCTGTGAGTTCCCTAAAGAGCTCTGCCTGCTTTGTTAACATTATAATAAATTTTTTGCCACTTGATTGGAAGACTGCTTGAGTCCATGAATTCTTTCCAGATGACTCCGCCCTGTACCTCAATAGTTTTGGGGTCCCTGTACTCCTAAACTACATCATTTAGACTTAGATTCTCTGGACACTGCCCTCTCCCATCTCCATATGAAAATGGATCTGGGCAGCAGAGCAGGGTGTGTGGATGGGATATTTTACTGCCTTTAGGTCACCAGAAAGATGCTTCAAGTGAGGCAAGGGCCAGTGAGGTGCCAGGGATAGCTTGGTTGCCTTTTAGGGAATATTAATCCTTGTTGTGGGGGATGGGGAACTCTAGTCCTATCATATCTTTCTATCCAGTCCACCTCTTTCTTGAACTCAGTCCTATATCACCAACTGGGTATTAAAAATCTCCAAATGAATGTCTCATAGTTATTTCAAACTCAACATGTCTAAGATCTTTCCTTCAAAACTCTCCCGCCTTCCTAAAGTCCCCATTTCTTTTGGGAAACATCACCATCCTTCCAGGCATCCAGGTTTGCCACATCCTCCTTCTCCTTCCTTCCTCATATTCAATCAATTCTCAAGTTTTATTGATCCTTCCTCCACAATATCTCAGATTCATCCCCTTACATCCACTCACACGGTCAAAATTCCTAGCTCAGGCCTTCGTTGCTTCATGATGATGATGTGTGTGACGACCGCCCTGCCCCAAGTCTCTCTCTTCTTTAGTGTAGCTTCCACACAGATGCCAACTTTGATATTCCTAAATTCCACTTCTGACCATGTAACTCCCCAGTTCAAGAAGCTCCAGTGGCTCCCTCTTGATTCTGGGAGAAAACACAGACTCCTCTGTTTAGCTTTAAAAGTCTTACAATCTGGCTCCAACTTACATTCCAGTCTTGTTTCACATTACTCTCTTTACATACTCGATTTTCCAGCCAAACTAGACTAGTTGCTCTTTCCCATAAATGACATTCCATCTCTAGTCTCTGTGTCTTTTCACAGGCTATTTCTCATGCTTGGAATGCACCCCCTTCTCAGTCAGCCCCGTAGAGCCACTACCTTCCTTTAAAGTTCCCTAAAAGTTCCACTTCCTACCAGAAAGCTTATCCAAATCCCTGCCAGTTTCTGGTAACCTCCCATCAGAAATTACTTTATATACACTTTGTATATATTTTAATTTACTGTGTCCTTTTGGTTTGTATCCCGTATATCTGGCACATACTAGATGCTAAATAAATGCTTTGTGAATGAATGAATCTGATTGACACAGTTTTGAAACTATAATTGTCTCTATATGGCATTGATTAACGTCCATGTATGAGGATGGTTCTGTTGCCTGATCCTTTCTGGTGGGTCACATGTGCTCTGGCCTCCTGCTAATAGACATAGTGACTTCTGGCTGATCCCTGTGTATAGGTGGGTATCACAGAGGATTGGTGGCTGAGCCAAGAGTCACCTACTCTTTGGACTATAAGAAGAGAGGTTTTGGAGCAGCTAGGTGGTGCAGTGGATAGAGTCCCTGCCTTGGATTCAGAAGGACCTGAGTTCAAATCCATCCTCAGACACTTAACACTTACTAGCTGTGTGACCCTGGGCAAGTCATTTAACCTTATTTCCTAACCAAAAAAAACCAGGGGAGTTTCTTTCGAAGTGGAACTTTTGTTGGACAGAGTCAACACCAGATCCCACTTGGACTTCTACCAAAGGGAGTTTGGGGTGAGGGGAAGGGATTCTTCAACCTAACCTCCCCCAACTCCTGCCCCACTAATGGCAATTACATGCATATGGCAACAAGCACATGAGTATGCCTAGACAAGCTTGACACTAGATCTGATGTACCACAGCTGCCTCTTATTCTGTGTTTCCTTTGGCACGAGTCACATAACAGCCATCCTGAAAGATGTAAAATTCTAGCCTTTGCAGCTATCTCTCTCATGATTTTGAGACATCCTAGTGTCTCTGAATTAGGTGTTGGTTGTCCAGTGGGAAACTCTTCCTACAATGACACTGTTTTGGGGGTAAATGATGACCATTGCCAGGAGGATGAGCCATGCCCTGGCTAGTCAACAAGCCCAGACTTTGGGTTGCTAGTTAGACAGTGCAGATAGAGGTGAAATTGAATTTGTTTGGCAATACTGAAAGTCTTTCCTACCTCCCAGAAGAGTATAATATTTTATGTACATGTAAATGTGTATTTATGAGTCTTTTGTGTTGTAGGCATTTATTTTGCAATGGAAGAAATAAATGTCATATAGTTGATATCTATTACTTTCTGAAAAGAGTAACTTTCATGTAGGATCCTGTTAATCTCCTTTTGAGGACACCTGAGCCAAACCAAAATTTAGTTTTCAACATTTCCCCCAGGATTCCTAGAGAGAGGTATAATAAGCTGGAAGGTATGAAATCATCATCATCATCATCATACTCATCATAATTAGCATTTATATAGTGCTTTAAGCTTTATAAATCACTTTACAATTAGGATCACATTTTTTTCCCTCACAGCACCCTTGAAAGTAGGTATATTATTGCCCTTATTTTAAGGACTAGGAAACTGAAGCAGATGGTAGTTAAATTATTTGCCCAGGGTCATATAACTAGTAAGTGTCTAAAGTCAGATTAGAACTCAGGTTTTCTTAACTCTAATTCCAATGCTCTCTATCCACTGTGCTACCTAGCTGCCTCATTCCCTCCCTTTGGCTCAGGCTTCCCTGAAAAACTATCTGGGGAATTTGGGTCTAGTTTGTATCCACAAATAGAATCTTTTTCTGGGAGGGGAAAAGGAAGGCAGAGTGCATTTTATAGCATGTACTAAGTTCAAGGCACTGTGCTAAGCGCTTTACAAATATCATCTCATTTGATCCTTGCAACAACTCTAGGAGGCAAGCGCTATTGTTATCTCCATTTTATAGTGGAGGAAACTGAGGCAAACAGAGGTTAAGTGACTTGCCCAGGGTCACACAGCTAGTAAGTCTAAGGCCAGATATGAACTTAGGTTTTCCTGACTCCACTGAACCATGTGACTGCCTGGGAGAGGGGTGTCTCCTAAGCCATGGGTGAAAAAGCAAAAGATAGCACCAGCAGGGTGCAAGTGGACCCAGAGTTTGGTGAGTGATTGAATTTAAGAAGGGTCCTTCTCAGCAGGTTCATTTGTTTTCTCCTTATTTTGCCATCAGTGTACCATTAAATGTTCTACAACCAGGAAGGTGGGGAGGCAGCCTGTGGGGGAAACATGAACTCCCCAGAACTGGGAGACATAATTTGCAGAACCACTCAGACTGTCTGATAACTCACTTATTTATAGTCTAAATTGTCTTTGCTTCAGGGTATGCAATTCCTTACCCACCCTCCTCCTCTTGTGCTGGGAGCAGTCAAAAGCTGCATTTCAGACTTGAGCTTTGCTGTTCTTCTGTTTTCCTCTTCTGACAAAGGTGCTGTTATTTACACACATATGACTCCTTTATTCTAAAAATAATTTAAGCTTTAGAAGGCAAGTGAACTCAGCCATGTTAGTCTAAACTAGGCTAGCACAAATACAGCTCATCATAAATTATGTAGTAATTTGTGTGCAGATTCAGGGATGGTGGTGGGATCAGTGATGGGGCTCAGGGGGAAATGGTAGAGAAGGAAAGTGTCAGAGGGTGATCTGAGAGGGTTGGTCATTCTCCTTGCCATTACTCTGCCATTCTTCAAAGATTCAGAAAACAAGGGATTCATTGGTCCAGGGATAATTTTTTCCTACAGTGCATAATTTTTTATGGCAAAAAACAAATTTCTAACCTCTAAATTCAGCAATCTTGTTGTTTGCTCACATTCACATAATGTGCTACAGTCATATTTTTTAGTAATTTTCTCCTCCAATCCTTATAGCCACCCCTCCCCATTCCATTCCACAAGTATTTATTGAGCACTTACCACACTATAGACCCTGGCGCAAGGCAGTGGTGATACAAGCGCAAAAACAACCAGGTATTTTCTCCCTCCAAAAGGAACTTGCCTTTTGCTAAGAGGAACAACATGTGCTCAGATAAGCATATAGAGATGTAATACTCTCCATCTTGTGCAAGATAGAGACTGTCCGTATTTCCCAATGGCCATTTATGCTAACTTAGTGCTAAAATATTTGAAGCTTTGGGATGATGATCTAGCAAACTTTGGGCTGTCACTTGGTCTCTGTAATGGCAGCAAGGAAAGGTGGCTGCTACTGAAAGGATTGATCACTGAACCAGGAAGACTTGTAAAAGGAATGACTCCACCCTCTCTTCCTCTTTGCTGAGTGTGTTAGGACTCTTTAAGCCTGACCTTGCCACCCCAGAAGAAATGGTACAATGTAGGCTCATGGCAGCTACTGCATATGCTAACTTAAGTGAGCTTGAGATTGGATCACAGAGCCCTAGCTGATATTTCTGCTTTGTGTTCCTTTTCTGAGTGTAGGTGAAAGAGTGATGATCTAAAGACAAACATTTCTAAGTTTTGGAGGCAATCTTGTGAGTTCAAGAGGTCAGGGCTCCTGGGTGCTTCATTAGGTATAAATTACATTATGGGATGTGACCCCTGTGTAGCTACAACCACACATCTTGAGAAGATGACCAGTGATAGGAGGAGATAAGTGTGAAATGCCTTTTAGTCATCCTTCAAAATACTTTGAAGTTTCACATATCAACCTATTAGAATAATATAACAGTAGTTATAAAATCACTGATGTTTAAGTCACAGTCAGTGAGCACTGGTGAATCTTTTGTGTTGAGCATTTCTTTGGTGTGAAGGAAATAAAATAAATAGGTGTCCAATAACTGATTTATGCTGTACACTGAATCCCTTTCTGCTCTCTTTTGGAAGACCCTACACATTAGCTAAACTTAAGCTTTAAGTGATTCTACCCAGGAATTGAGGGTGAAAGGAGAGTCACCAACATGCAACAACATGGAGTTGTGAACTGATCCAACCATTCCAGAGAGTAATTTGGAACTAGGCCCAAAGGGCAATCAAACTGTGCATACCACTACTAGGTCTGTATCCCAAAGAGATTTTTAAAAAAAAAGAAAGAAAGAAAAGGACCTAGATGTACAAAAATATAGCAGCTCTTTTTGCGGTGGCAAAGAATTGGAAATTGAAGGAACGTCCATCAGTTAGGCAATGACTGAATAAGTTGTGGTTTATGATTGTAATGGAATACTACTGTGCTATTAAAAAAAATGATGAGCAGGACGCTTTCAGGAAAACTTGGAAAGGCTTACATGAACTGATGCAAAGTGAAGTGAACAGAAGCAGGAGAACATTGTACACAGTATCAACTATAAATGACTTAGCTCTTCTTGGTAATATAATGATCCAAGACAATTCCAAGGGATTCATGATGGAAAATGCTAGCTACATCCAGAGAAAGAGCTGACGGATTCTGAATGCAGACGGAAGCATACCATTTTCGCTTTCTTTATTTTTTTTCATTTCTTTTCTTTTGACCTGTCCCTTCTTTTACAACATGACTAATATGGAAATATGTTTTACATAATTGCACATATATAACCTATATCAAATTGCTTACTGTTTTAAGGAGGGGGTAGTAAGGGAGGGAGGGAACTAATTTGGAACTCAAAATTTTAAAAAAATGAATGTTAAAAAATTGTCTTTACATGTAATTTGAAAAAATACTACTGAAAAAAAGAAGAAAGGGGGAAAAACATTCCACCAACAGTGCATTGGTATCCCAATTTTCCCATATCCCCTCCAACATTTATAATTTTTTCTGTCATATTAGTCAATCTGATAGATGTGAAGTGGTACCTCAGAGTTGTTTTAATTTTCATTTCTCTTATCACTAGTGATATAGAGCATTTTATATGACTATAGATAGCTTTGACAACTTCATCTGAAAACTGCCTGTTTATATCCTTTGGGGAATGACTTGTATTCTCATAAAGTTGACCCACTTCTCTATATATTTGAGAAATGAAGCTTTTATCAGAGAAACTTGCTGTAAAATCCTCCCCAACCCTCCTACCCCTAGTTTTCTACTTTCTTCCTAATCTTGGCTGCACAAAAATATAATCTCATTTGATCCTCACAAAAATCCCTTCAAGGGAGGTACTATTATTACCCCCATGTTAAACAGATTAAGTAACACACAGTTAGTATCTGAGGACAGATTTGAAGTCAGGTCTTCCTGACTTCAGGCTCAGCACTCTTTCCACTGTGGTACCAGGTGCCTCTAGAAGAGATATAAGAAAACACCTCACACCAATTCTTTGCAGATGTAAGAAACCTGCAAGTATTTTCAGACTTTTGAATTTAATTTAATGCAATCAAAATAATCCAATAATGCTCTCTATCTCATTTGGTCATAAATTCTTTCCTTATCCATCTGACAGGTAAACTATTCCATGCTTCCCTAATTTGCTTATGCTATCATCCTCCATGTTTAAATCAATATGCATTTTGACCTTATCTTGGTAAATGGTGTAAGATGCTGGCCTATATCTAGTTCCTGCCAAACTATTTTCCAGTTTTCCCAGGAGTTTTTGTTGAATAGTAAGTTCTTATCTTGGATACTTGTATTTAAAAAACACTAGATTACTATGGCATTATGTGCTTAATCTATTCCACTGATTCAACACTCTATATCTTAGCCAATACCATATTGTTTGGATGATTACCACTTTGTAATAAGTAAATTTGAGATCTAGTATGGCTAGGCTACCTTCCTTCATATTTTCTTTTCATTGATTCCCTTGATATTCTTGACTTTTTGTTCTTCTAGATGAATTTTGTTATGATTTTTTTCTAGCTCTATAAAATAGTTCTTTGATAGTTTGATTGGTATGGCACTGAATAAGTAAATTAACTTAGGTAGGATTGTCATTTTTATCATATTGGCTTGGCTTACCCATGAGCAATTAATATTTCTCCAGTTGTTTAGATCTGATCCCAATGAAACAAACTTTTCCTGCTGACCTTTTAAGTTGTCTTGGACTAGAAAAGTGTTTCATCCTGTCCTTTTGTTGGTTCCACCACCCCAGAATTTGTTTGGAGAGTTATTTTAAAGTCACTTGGAGGGAATTTTGGAAGAACTCAGGTGAGTCCCTGCTTTTACTCTACCATCTTGGCTTCATCCCCGCTTGTGGTTATTTTTCTAAAATAAAATTTTATTTATATGTTTTATCTTTACATGGCCTAAATTTCTCCCAGAATTTCATTCATCCCTCCCAGAAAACTATCCCATGTTACAAAGAATCTTTTTTAAAAGAAAAGAAAAAGGAAAAGAGAATGGTTTTAAAAATCAGCAAAACTGACCAATATCTCAAAAAAAAAAGTCTGAAAATATATGCAGGTTTCCCATATCTGCAAAGAACTGGAGTGAGAGGGGAAGCTAAGTGGTGCAGTGGATAAAGCTACAGCCTTGGAGTCAGGAAGACCTGAGTTCAAGTCCAGCCTCAGTCACTTGACACCTACTAGCGGTGTGACCCTGGACAAATCACTTATGCCTGATTGCCACAACAACAGAAAAGAATTGGAATGAGGTGTTTTCTTACATCTCTTCTAGAGGCACCTGGTGGCACAGTGGAGAGAGGGAAGGGCCTTCAGTCAGGAAGACCTGAGTTCAAATCTGTCCTCAGATACTTACTAGCTGTGTGGCACTTAATCTGAATTTCTTCAACAGTAACATAGGGATAATAATAATATCTTCCTTGCAGGATTTTTTGTGATGATCAGATGAGATCATATTTGTATGCATTATTTAAATGCTTATTTCCTTCTCCTTTCTTCTTTGGGATCATACCTTTTCTTTGTAAATCTTAGTCGTAGCTTTTAGTGTGTTTACACAGAATAAATGTAGTCATTTCAGGAGGATCAAGAGAACAACTGGGAGGACAAGGGAGGGCTTCCTATGAAAGATGGCACCTGGGCTGAGTTTAGAGAGAAAGGGGAGAAAAGAGATTATTCCAAGGAAGTCTTCATCTAAGTCTTCCCATACTTCTCTTAATTCATATTCATTATTTTTTGTGTAGTGGTAATATTTTGGGGTTTTTGTGAGGTTGCTGCAATTGCCTGCTATATTGTGTCTCAGACTCCACTGTTTTCTTGAGCACAAGAACTCTCTTCACTAGCTACCACGCAACCTCATCCAAAAACCAAACCCCAAAAGACTTGATCCTTTTGGTTCCAGAACTTTTGCCCTGGGCATCACTGCCCCAGTGGGTAATTGCTTACTTTATCTAGGCCCAGGCACCATCCAAGATTCACTTCACTCCCTTCTCCTTACCAGACATTAATCAATTGATTAACATTTATAAGTACCTACTATGTGCCAGGCATTATGCCGCCACACATGTAGCTTCTGTTATTCCTCTCTCCATATGAAGGAATAGACAAAAAAATCATTTATTGAGCACTTACTATGCACAAAGCACTATGCTAAGCACTTGGTATACAGGTAGAAAAGTAAAACAATTCCTGTTCTCAAGGAGCTCATGTTCTGATGGCAGAGGCAACACGTATAGAAGATTCAGCTTCAACTCAGATGGAAAAGTCCTACAGTCCTTAAGATACAGTGGCAAAGCAGATGTTAATGTCTCTTCTTTTTTTTAATCATTTCCACTGATAAAATCATATAATTTTCTGATGTTTAACCAAAGACTTTGGTGGCAAGAACTTTTCTTTTCGGGGTTTTATGACTGTAGCACCTACAAGAGCAGTTGCTAGGCTGTATCTCCATATGAGTTGCTTCCCAGAATAATGACTGTGGGCACAAGGCTGGAAACATTGCTATTCCCAAAGTTTCTGGGTTCGTGGTCCTGGAATGTCCCTTTTGGGGTTTGAGGGAGATGATGGTCAAGGTGCTGGTGGCAGTTTGATTTACCTGGTGCATGCTGCCTCAGGGAGGCAGCTTTCTCTCCCTCAGGGAGAGGCTGCTTTAGCTGTCAGGATCCATAAGCAGATCAACACTGTCACTGCTTCCTGCAAAGAATGTGTCTGTCGTTTCTCCTGTGCCTTACCAGTTCTGCAACTTTCTAAACCAAAATAACCCTCTCTGGTCACCACTCACCTATATATGTTGTCTCTCCCCTACCAAGATGCACGTTTCTTGAGATCAAGGAATGTCTTTGATTTTGTATTTATATCACCAATGCTTAGCATGGTTCCTGACATATAATAAGCACTTAATAAATGCTTTTTCATTCATTCATGCATGCATGCATAAAATGATTTATTTATTTTTCATTTTCTGTTACTCCTGTTTCCCAATGTCTGAACTCCTAAATGTTTCAACTTAGGCTTTATGCCTTCTCTTGTGTGTGCTAAAACCTGACACAATGAAAGAGCATTTTGTGAAAAGAGGTTGATTAGGGGAGTTGGTTTGGAGGCATGTCCACTGGAACCTTGCTGGGAGAGAAGAAACTCAACAGATAGTTCAAGTAGTATTAGTTCCATTTTATAGATGAGGAAACAGGCTCAGAGAGATGAGATGACTTGCCAAGAACACCTAGCTAGAATCTGAATGAATTGAGACTCAAAATTAAGACTTCTGACTCCAAATCTAAAGCATTTATTTACTGCTGTATCAGGCTGTCTCTCAAAACTATGCTAGCTCATTTCATTTTTCAGCTCATTTTGCTTTCTTTGAGATTAAGTCTTTTTATGTGTTTAGCTGGGTTATGAGAGCATCCTATGCGCTCTTTTTCCCAACCCAGAACTTTATGTATAAAGAGCTCTCATTTCTTGTGAGAGAACAAACAAATTCTATTGACTTGTCAGCTCCAAAAGGGGAAGTACCTTGTATTATTTATCTTTGTCCCTCAGCAAGGACTGGGCACAATGCTCTGTAAACAGTATATATAATTGTTAGTAAATATTTATTGAATAAAGGAATGGAATGAATGATTTTTGAACCACACATTGCACCTACACACAGCCACCTACAGATTCCACCCATTGTGACTGTCTTTTAATGCTATTTTAGCTTTTTCTAGCTTGCATCTGATCCTTTTCAAACAGCCATACCACATGGCCCTACTGCTTCCCATGCTTGAAAGTTATACCTTTAAGGTTACTTCTAAAAAGTCTTTCAATCTATGCTCTGTCCTCTTGTGTGAATTTTTGCCTTGGAGGCATTAGAGAAAACGAATATAATCTAATGACCCCTAGGTCTATGTTTCAGGAATTTTATACTCAAAAGAATCTCCCATAGAAAATATAAAGTTTGAGCAATACCACTTCTCAGGGTGTATCCCAAAGAGATTATAAAAAAGGGAAAAGGATCCACATGTACAAAAATATTTATAGCAGCTTTCTGTGGTGGCAAAGAATTGGAAATTGAGGGGATGCCCATCAGTTGGGGAATGACTAAACAAGTTGTGGTATATTAATGTAATGGAATACTATTGGGCTATAAGAAATGATGAGCAGGATGCTTTCAGAAAAACCTGGAAATGCTTACATGAACTAACACAAAATGAAGTGAACAGAACTAGGAGAACATTGTACACAGTGACAGCAACATTGTGCGATGATCAACTCTGACAGACTTAGCTCTTCTCAGCAATACAATGATCTAAGACAATTTCAAAGGATTCATAATGGAAAATGCTATCCACATCCAGAGAAAGAGCTACGGAGTCTGAATGTAGATCAAAGCATACTATTTTCCCTTTTTTTTCTTTCTTGTTTTTTTTTTCCTTTTGTTCTGATTCTTCTTTCACAACATGAGTAATGTGGAAATATGTTTAATATTGTACATGTATAACCTATATCAGATTTCTTGCTGTCTTGAGAAGGGCAGAAGGGAGGAAGAGAGAGAGAAAAAAATTTGGAACTCAAAATCTTATAAAAGTGAGTGTGGGAAACTATCTTTACATGTAATTGGAAAAAATAAAATACTATTAAGTGGAAAAATTATGAAGTTTGGAATTCAGACAAAAAACTTTAGTCCACCTTTAAACTAGTTATTCAACAAAAATTTATTAAGTACTTACTATTTGTCAGACACTGTGCTAAAGCACAGTGAATAGAAAGAATAGTAAAAGAGTCCCTGTCTTTGAGGTACTCACAGTCTAATGCGGAAACAGCAAGCAATTTGTACAAACAAGCTATATACAGAATAAATCGGAAATAATCAACAGAGGGAAGGCACTAGAATGATGAGGGATTGGGAAGGGCTTCCTGTAGAAGGTGGGATTTTTAGGTGAGCCTTGAAGGTAGCCTGAGAGGCCAAGAGGCAGAAATGAGGAGGGAGATCATTATAGGAGTGGGGATCAACTACTGCAAAGCTCAATTGGGAGATGTCTGGGTCAAGTCACACCAAGGAGACTACTGTCACTGGATCAAAGACTACGTAAAGTAGTAGAAGGAATAAGAAGACTGGAAAGCTGTGTGTGTGTTGGGGGCGGGGGGATGGGGGGGGGGGAGTTCAGGTCATGAAGGGCTTTAAACACCAAACAGGATTTTACATTTGATCCTGAAGGTCTTAGGAGCCACTGGAATTGATTGAATAGAGAGTGACATGGTCATTACTGTGATTACAAAGATTACTTTGACACTGAGTGGAAGATGAATTGGAGTGGGGAGAGACTTTTGGCAAGGAAAGCAACCAATAGGCTGTTGTAATGATCCAGGCACAAAGTAAGGAGGGCCTTCACCAGGGTGGTGTCAGAGGAGAGAAGTGGGGCATATTCAAGAGATAGTACAAAGGTAAAATCACCAAGGCTTGGCAATGGATTGGATATGGATAAGTGAGGAGTCATGGTTGACATCTAAATTGACTACCTTGGTGACTGACAGAAAAGTGGTGCCCTCAATAGGAGGAGTGAAGTCTGGAAGAAGGCAGGGCATCCAAATCTCAGAGGCTCTTTATTCCAGCCTGTACCCAAACAAGAATCTCTAGAACAACAAACCCAACAAGTAGACATCCAGTCTTGGCTTGACTTCAACTGAGGGAGAAATCAATACCTCCCAAAGCAGCCCCACTTTTACACACTTTTGAGTGTTAGAAATCTTTCTTAGTAGACAGCCTAAATTTGCCTCCTTGACACTTCTCCCCATTGTTCCTACTTCTGCCCTCTTAAGCTAAACAAAACAAACTTATTTATTTCCTCTTCCACACAAAAGCCCTAAAATAACAGAAGTCAACTATCACATTCCCCCTGTGTCTTCTATATAATAATAGCTAATATAAAACACTTACTATGTGCCACACACTCTGCACTCAATAAGAAGGGAAAGAGGTGGAGGTTAATTGTAGCAATTAGGCAAGCCATAATTGGAGAAATTCAGACATGGGTAGGAGAGGGTGGGAATGGGGAGAGACAAACCCCAGGATACTCCTGAGGCTGGCATGGACAAATGTCATCGGCAAAGCTATGTATAATGTACCCAAGTCACAGGATAGCAGGAAAGACACAGACTAGAACACCTTGAAACTGGCATGTGCCACCATTTCTACTAATACTAGGTATTCCAAACCAGGTGGCAGGCAGGCAATCTGGCCAGGTTGGACTGAAGGTGGCCTGGAGTTACAAAGTAGTATAGACAAATTCCCATGATGCCAATGCACTAGAAGTATCTAAGCCATTGCTTTTTCCAGTAGAATGTATGGCACCCAAGGGTACTTGCCCATGCATGTACTCCTCAGACAAGCTACCCAAGTTCCACAGTACTTTGTGGGTATATAGTTGTTAAAGCAAAAACAAAAACAAAAAACAAAACAAAACCATAGCTCACAAGACTCCACTGATGTTAGCATGTCAACAAGCATAGTAAGTACTTACTGAGTACCAGGCCCTGTGCTAAGCACTGGAGATACAAAGATACAAAGAAAGTTAAAAAAAAAAAAAAACCACACAATTTTTGCCCTCAGAGAATTTATATTCTAATGGAGGAATTACTTATTTCTATTTTTACTAATCAGATGAAGGTATTTAATGAAATAGTACAGTAAAATCTGCAAATTTGCAATTTTCCTCATAAACCTCGGGCACTCTCTTTCATGAGTGAAAAAAGTGGGTGCACCTAAAGGACACACATAGAGAGGCACGCACAAAGGGAACATGAATATTTAGGACCCAAATGTGGAAGGGCATACATAAGGAACACATGTGGCAAGCACACTGTGGAGAGGTAACTTATGCCTCTGATGTAGCAGAACCCCTAACATTTTCTTTTGTTCCTAACGGACCTATTTTCAATCAATCTGGCATCTTTTGCTAGATTTGCAGGCTGTGCCTATTATGGAATGTGGTGGTTACTGGGAGTAGTTCCCTGTTGTCCTTTCTGGACAATTTCACCGGTCCCATCATCACTGATGGTCACTGCTTCACTGTGCTTGCATTTTTCGGCTAACCTCTGCTTCCAGCTTCTGGCTTTAACTGGAGTGCTAACTTCTCCCCACTGTCTTTCAGTTTAGGGGTCAGAGGTTTTAGTTTGATCTCTTTTAGAATGAAGGGCCCAGAGATGTCCATGAACTCTGGGGACCGGGTCTGGTTAGCAGCACACCAGTAACTCAGAGAGGATTGTACACAGGGCAAGAAGAAGTTCCAGACCCATTCCACACCTCGAGCTTGTGCAGGATATGGGAACAGATTCCAACTGCCAAACTCTGTCATTCATTACCCAGTTCTGGGTCATAGATCCCAGGCAGACAGAGAGGGAATCTGGGCCTGGGGGTAGAGTTCAAATGTAAGCAGTAGTAGAGACTCTAGGCTGTATACTGAGCTAGAAAAAATATAAGAAGTAAACAGTAGCTATGTGCCTTCGACTCCAGGAGCTGAGTGAGATTTGAGCTCCCACCATCAGCCCAGGCTGAAACCTGCAGCAGAATAATGGGGGTGGGAATCCCAGACCAGCAGGGAGCTGGCAGTTATATCTCTCTGAACTAGCAGAGATTTCTAGCTAGCTGACAGCACTTGAGTACTGCAAGCCGTCTACTGGAACTTCCAACCGGCGGCAGGACAATACTAGTGTTATGCAAACCCAAACCCAAACTAGGAACTTGAAAGTGGTAATCAAACTTTAGAGCAGCTAGGTGGCATAGTGGATAGGGTGCCAGGCCTGGAGTCAAAAAGACTCATCTTTAAGAGTTCAGATCCAGCCTCAGACATTAGCTGTGTGATCCTAAGCAAGTCGCTTAACCCTGTTTACCTCAGTTTCCTCATCTGTAAAAAACAAGCTAGAGGGGCAGCTAGGTGGCACAGTGGATAGAGCACTGGCCCTGGAGTCAGGAGGACCTGAGTTCAAATCCAGCCTCAGACTCACTAGCTGTGTGACTCTGGGCAAGTCGCTTAATCCCAGTTGCCTCACCAAAAAAAAAAAAAAATGAGCTAGAGAAGGAAATGGCAAATCACTCTTATCTTTGCCAAGAAAATATCAAATAGGGTCACAAAGAGTTGGACACAACTGAACAACAACAACACATAGTAGGATCCCTGCCTAGATCACTACCTTGTCATGGTAGAGCTGCTTGCATAGCTTGATGAATCTATGAGCCATGCATGCCATGCAGGGTTATTCAAGGCAGACAGGTGATAGTGGAGAGGTCTGACAAAAGGTGATTCACTGGAGAAAGAAATGGCAAACCCCTCCAGTATCTTTGCCAAGAAAACCCCATGGATATACTAAAATGATAAAAGAGATGACATTGGAAGATCAGCCCCTCAGTTTGGAAGCTGTCCAATATGTTACCAGAGAAAAATGGAAGACTAGAAGTAGCTCCAGTAAGATGAAGCAGCTGGGCCAAAGCTGTAAAGAAGATCAGCTGTGGAAGTTTCTGGTGATACAAGGAAAGTCTGATGCTATAAAGATCAACATTGCACAGGGACCTGGAATTTAAGATCTGTGAACCGACATAAACTGGATGTGGTCAAACAAGAGATGGAAAGATTAAACGTCAACATCTTGGGTGTCAGTGAACTTAAATGGACAAGAATAAGTGAATTTAATTCAGATGATCACTACTTATGCTACCATTTAAGAACCCTATAGAAGAAATGGAATAGCTCTCATAGTCAATAAAAGGGTGAGAAAAACAGTACTGGGATATAATCGCAAAAATGACTGAATGATATCTGTTCAATTCCAAGGCAAACTTTTCAACATCACAGTGATGATACAAGTCTGTGCTCCAACCACTAATACTGAAGAGGCCAAAGTTGATCAGTTCTATGAAGACCTACAACATCTTTTAGAAATAACACCAAAAAAAGACATCATGTTCATCATAGGGGTTTGGAATGCTAGAGTAAGAAATCAAAAGATAATTGGAATAACAGGCAAGTTTGGCCTTCGTATACAAAATGAAGCAGGGTGGAGACTAATAGAGTTTTGTCAAGGTAGCTCACTGGTCATAACAAATACTCTTTTTCAACAACCCAAAAGGTGACTCTACACATGGACGTCACCAGATCGTCAATATAGAAATCAGATTGATTATATACTTTGCAGCCAAAAGCAAAGAAGCTCTAGACAGTCAGTTAAAACAAGTGGAGCTGACTATGGCTCAGTTCATGATCTTATTGCAAAATTCAAATTTAAATTGAAGAAAGTAGGGAAAAACCACGAGACCATACAGGTATAATCCAAATAACATCTTTTATAAATATGAAACGGAGGTGCTACACTCAGTATGCCAGCAAATTTGGAAAACACAACAGTGGTCACTGGACTGGAAAAGATCAGTTTATGCCCTAATCCTAAAGAACAGTAATGCCAAGGAATGTTCAAATTAATGAACAATTGTGTTCATTTCACATGCCAGCAAAGTTATACTTAACATTCTGCAAGGTAGGCTTCAGGAAAATGCGAAGCAAGAATTGCCAGAAAAGCAGGCTGGTCTCTGAAGAGGCAGAGGAACTAGAGACCCAACATTCTCTGAATTATGGAAAAAGCAAGGGAGTTCCAGAAAAGCATCTGCTTCTGCTTCATTGACTACACTAAAACCTTTAACTGTGTGGATCACAACAAAATGTCACAAGTCCTCAAAGAGATGGGAGTACCAGATTATTTTGTCTCTTGAGAAGCCTGTATGTGGGCCAAGAAGTAACTGTTAGAACCAAATATGGAACAACTGATTGGCTTAAAATTGGAAAAGCAAGTGGATAGAGCACCGGTCCTAAAGTCAGGAGGACCTGAGTTCAAATCCGGCTTCAGACCAAACACTTGACACCTACTAGCTGTGTGACCTTGGGCAAGTCACTTAACCCCAATTGCCTAAAAAAAAAAAATTTGAAAAGCAGTATGACAAGGATGTACAGTCAGTCACCTTATTTATTTAACTTATTTGCAGAGTATATCATGTGAAATGGCAAGCTGGATGAATCAAAAGCTGGAATTAATCTCATATATGCAGATGATACCTCTCTGATGGCAGAAAGTAAAAAGGAATTAAGAAGCCTCTTGATGAAGGTGAAAAAAAAGAGTGTAAAAGCTAGATTGAAGCTTAACTTAAAAAAAACCCTAAGATCTTGGCATCTTGTCCTATCACTTTCTGGCAAATAGAGGGAGAAGAAATGGAAGCAGTGTCAGGTTTTATATTCTTAGGCTCCAAGATCACTACAGTTAGTTGCCTTGGACACACATATTCTCTTCTATCTCTTTATCATTGGACTCTAAGTTTGTGCCCCACTTTATTTTCCACCCAGATTTGTGTATTTGTTGGAAAGCCAGGTAACCACAAAGTTATCCCCCAAGAACCTGAAGCGGCAACCAATCCTTTGGGGCCCTTCCACAAGTGTGAGTACAAGTTGAAAAATAAACCCTATGGGAGTGTTACATTGTCATATACCATGTCACAAGTTTAAATAAAATAACAGATAGGAAAATGATTAAGTATTATTATTTTAATTTTAATAAGGTAAAAGCGACTACAGCCATGAAATTAAAGACGCTTCCTCCTTGGTAGGAAAGTTACGGAAAATCTGGAGAGCATCCTAAAAAGCAGAGACATCACCTTGCCTACAAAGCTGTAACAAATTCAGGGCAACTGACCTTCCCACCACTGCATAATAGCTATGGTTTTTCTAGTAGCAATGTATGGCTGTTAGAATTGGACTATAAGGAAAGCTGAGCACCACCCAATCCACACTTTCAAATTATGGTGCTGGAGAAGACTTTTGAGTCCCTTGGACAGCAAGAAGGTCAAATCAGTCAATACTTAAAGAAATTAATTCAGGCTATTCACTGGAAGATCAAATACTGAAGTTGAAGCTTAAATACTTTGATTACATAATGAGAAGATGAGACTCAATGGAAAAGACCCTGATGTTGGGAAAAATTGAAGGCAAAAGAAAAAGGGGACAGCAGAGAATGAGATGGATCGATAATATCATGGAAACAATGAACATGAACTTGGACAGACTTTGAGAGATAGTGAAGGATAGAAGAGCCTGCTGTAGTCCATGGGTTCAGAGCAATGACAACGAATAAGCACATATTCTTGTTACCATGTGTGGATTCACCATAGCTTGTGGTGGGGAGGGTAGGAGAAGAATAAATTTCTTCTACCCCTTACTGAAGTTTGGTCGCTTAGCAGACAGAATGCTGGACCGGGAGTCAGGAAGACCTGAGTTCAAATCTGAACTCAGATACTAAACTATATGATCGTGGGCAAGTTGCTTAACCTCTGTCTGCTTCAGTTTCCTCAATTGTAAAATGGGATAATACTAGCACTTACCTCCTATAGTTGTTGTTTTTTAATAGAGATTCATATCAGATAATATTTGTTAAGTGCCTGGAACATTATAGGTGCTTAATAAATGCTTGTTCCTGTTCCTACGGATGGGAAATTCAAGAGCGAATTTTCAGAGTGCCATCACAAAATCAAAAGAGGAAGGAAAAAAAATGGAAATTTTCTCCAATGTTAAAATCCACTTAGTGGGTAGCTCTTTAATGCAGTATTTGTGGACCACCCAATCTCTCCCTCATCCCCAGCCTCACAGTGCAAGAGAAGGCAGAACATGGGAACCAATAAAAAGCACCTTGTTGCACATGAGGAAAAGTAGTTGCCTGGAAGTAGTCTGAGTACAGGATCAACACCCTTAGTGTTCAATGGGGAGTTGGGGGTGCGGCAGAGGGTGGGAGAGAGAAGGGAGGGGGAATCTCCAAGTACATTCCTCTATATCTGCAGAATGACTCAATTTAGTTTAAATGATCTCAAATCAAATGATCTCAGGTCTTTTTTAACTCTAAATACTAGTATCTTTAATTCAATTCAATATACATTTATTAAGTACCTAGTATGTACAGATCACTAGTAGTACAAAGCTTAGCAAAGACTAGAGCCTTTATCTGATTTAAAAAAAAAATTACAGTCCAGTAAGAACATAAGATAAATACAGTTAACTATAATATATAGTAATATATGATAAGTGTATTATAGATGTGGAAAACAAAATGTTTGGGAAAATCATGGAGAAGGGTCATTAATTACTGTAGGGATCAGGGATGGTTTCCCAAAGGAGGTATCATGTGAGATGGGCCTTGTATAGATAGAAGCAACAATTAGGCTGGGCCAAAGCTTTGTTCTCTTTTCAGAGCCAAAAAAAACCAAACAAACCCATCCAAGAGCCTCATGTGTAGCCCTTTTCATTGAGCCAAGAGCAATTCAAGTTCTCAGTTTCAAGTAACCCATTACTTCTTTCACCTCTAATCACAACATCTCTAATCCTAGAGAGGTGGGTGGGGCAGGGCCCTGTAATTAATATAATTGTATGTCATTAATAAGTAATGGTAATTATATGTGTTCACATCTAATAAATTCCCATAGTGCTAGTGTGTGGTAGAAAAACATAAGAGTGAAGAGAGGAGAAAACACATTTTAGAAATGCTGGATTTTCAGTTCTGTCCATTAGACTAGCTTTAGAACATTTTTTATCTTATTAAAATTAAAATAATAATACTTAATCATTTTCCTATCTGTTATCTTATTTAAACCTGTGACATGGTATATGACAATGTAACACTCCCATAGGGTTTATTTTTCAACTTGTACTCACACTTGTGGAAGGGCCCCAAAGGATTGGTTGCAGCTTCAGGTTCTTGGGGGATAACTTTGTGGTTACCTGGCTTTCCAACAAATATACAAATCTGGGTGGAAAATAAAATGGGGCACAAACTTAGAGTCCAATGATTATGAGATAGAAGAGAATATGTGTGTCCAAGGCAACTAACAATTATGCAACTGCTTAGAATTTATGTCCTTCCTCTCTAGAGAGTTTTCCTGAAGTTCTGTGTGCAGAGGGGAGCTGGTGATGGATAAATTGCTCCACTGCTCAGGTGGGCTGGTTCCTGGAAAGGCATTTACACTTGTTGAACGCTCAGATATGTTGTTAGGCTGTGCCAGGAAGATTACTCTACTGCTAGGCTCAATTCTCATAAGGGATGGCTGCTGGAAAGATAGGCTGGGCAGGTGATCAGTAACAACTATTTCCAGTCTTGGGTGGGAGGTTGTTCAGCTGCTGGGCTGGCTCTTTATGGAGTGTGTTGTCTCTGCTGGACGAGTTGCTCCTCTGGACTTCCTGGGTTCAATATTTGATGGGCAGCTATATATATCAAATTGAATGCACCCTTTCTCTCCTCTGACATTGTTACCACCCTGCTGCAAAACCTATCTATCACCTTACGCTTGGGCTCCTGCAATAGCCTGCCTGTGGATCTGCCTGCCTCAAGTCTCTCCCCACTTTAGTTTATGCTCAATTCAGCCACTAAAGTTATTTTATTAATGTTGCAGTTCTGATCATGTTATCTCTCCACCATTCAACTTAACCTCCTACCTTTCCAGTCTTCTTACACCTTCCCCCCGACAAGTGTATTTTTTGATACAGTTACATTGGACTTCTGGCCATTCTTGGCCAAACAAGACCTAATCTCTTAACTTGGAGCATTTTCTCTGGCTATCTCTCATGCCTGGAATACTCTCCCCTCTCTGCTCTGACTACTGACCTCCCTAATTTCCTTAAAATCCCAACTAAAATTCCACCTTTTAGAGGAAGCCTTTCTCAATCTCTCTTAATTCTAATGCCTTCCCTCTTATTACCTGTGTATATAACTTGTTTATACATACTTGCTTTTCATCTCCCCCGGTAGATTGTGAGTTTTTTGAGGGCAGGGACTTTCATTTGCCTTACTTTGTATCCCCAGGGCTTACCACAGTACCTGGCATGTAGTTGTTGTTGTTCATTCTTCATTTTTGAAGACCAAAGATATCATGATGAGTGTGAATTGGATTTAAGTGAGGCAGAGTTGCACAAAGTCATCAACCTCACTCTTTCTTCCAGAGACATCCAAGTCTAGTGGCAAGATAAGAGTCAGGACAACTGGCTATTTTCTGGGATGCAGAGGATGACCTTGGCATCTTTGATGTCTTGCTTGCTAAGTTCTAAGTGCTCCATGGTGCCTTCATGACTTTTGGAACAAATTATTTGAATCCACCTATTCCTCCGGAAGGAATTTTCACATACTTGGGGTAGGCATCCCCCTAACTCATCAATGGGTTTGAAACCTGTCAGCTACCTTCAACCTGGTTTAGCCCAGGCCACTGTGCATGTTACAGTTTCTTGGAGCCACAGGTAAAAGTTGGGTGAAAGGTGGACACCAAAGGTGGGTGAGCAGCCCTAGAAAGGACTCAGCAAACTCTCTCACCAGAGGTGCTAGTGCTCCCTGAACAATTCATACACCCCAGGCATATAGTCAACACTTAAGAAATACTTGACTTATTAACAAGAACCCCTACCATCTCCAGCCTCTGACATGGCTAGGAGTTACTGTGTTCTTTTGGCTGATGTATTCTTTTCATTTGGAGTGCTTTTGTGCTCTTTCAGAAAAGCAGAAACTCTTAGCCTAGGATTGGCAGAAGCCTCTCCTCTTGAACTTAGGCTTTCAACACTAACAATTTGTCATTTTAGCCAGGGATGAGAGATTACAGCTTCTGTAGTTCTAGAATTCTTTCTGGTTCAGAGCTAGGAACTTAGTGAACTCAGAGCTTAGTGAACACCCTACCTTTACATATGGTGACCAGCCAGCTACATTTTCCAAATGCCTGTTGGGTTTTTAAGCAAATGAGTGACTGCTTAAGCAAATGAGTGGATGAGAAATCTTGTGCTCTGAGGCAAGTTAATTCTCTTTTCTGGCCTTTTCACATGCAATTGGAATTTTCAAACCCTTGGACTCTTTCCAATGTACGTGTTCAGTTGTGTCTGACTCTTCATGATCCCATTTGTGGTTTTCTTGGCAAAGATATTGGAGTGGTTTGCCATTTCCTTCTTCAGCTCATTTTACAGATGAGGAAACTGAGGCAAACTGGGTTAAGTGACTTGCCTAGAGTCACACAGCTAATAATGTATAAGGCCAGATTTCATTTATACCTAAATATCTTTGTCTTTGCTTCCTTAACCCTCAGCTTTGCTGGTCTAAAGGAGAACAGCTTTCTAATAGTTATCTATGCTTGTGACATATCTCCAGATAAGACAGTTAGCTACTAAAGGGCAGAAATATCTTTTTATCTAGAGTTTGCATTACTTTTCCCACCACCCAACTCCACAACCCTAGCACTTAAGTTATCTGAACATAATAGATACTTAATGAAGGCTACAGTACAATGTTTGCGATACTAGACTTGGATTTACCACTTGATACTTCCCTACTTTGAGGCTATGGGAAAATGAGTCAACCTTTCTGAACATCAGTTTCCTAATTGTTAAATGGGAATAATAATATTTACACCTCTCAGGGTTGTGAAGGAAGCACCTTATATACTTTATAGCATTATATAAATCTTAATTATTAATATTAATAAATGTTTGTGAATGAAACTTCCATTTTACATATGGAGATGCTGAAATACAAAGTGGACAAGTAAGGTCCCTATCATCATATTTCTGGCAATCTCTGGCAGGGCTAAAACTTACTTTTTAGATCTTATAACTTCGATTACAGCATTTTATTCGACATTTATATATGCCTGGAATAGAAAGAACTTTTTCCAATATTTTCAGCCATGTTCACTCATGATCACAAGGGAGGCAACTTGGTTCAATACTTTAAGTCAAAGACTGACTTAGTTTGTTGGTTTACAGAGGATTTGTGGGGAGCATGAGAAGTGATTAGACTCTCCTGTTCACCTTCCCCACACCTTAATAGCAAATGCTTTCTAAATGAGCCAATGGCCTCAGAGGAGAAATAAAAGACAGCCAACCATGGAGAGGAGGTTGGGAATTTGCATATCCTAGCAAACTTTATTAAAGGATACAGTATAAAATGTTGATGTAAACCCATTTTTTGCCAAACTGTTTTCCATTTTTCCCAGCAGTTTTTGTCAAAAATTTTGTTGTATGACTAATCTATTCCATTGATCAATTTTTCTATTTTTTAACCAGTACCAAATAATTTTGATGATTACTGCTTTGTAATATAGTTTGAAATCTGGAACTGCAATTCCCTCTTCCCACTCCTCCATGTCCATTATTTCCTTTGATATTCTTAATCTTTTGCTCTGCCCAATAAATTTTGAAATTCCAAATGAATTTTGAAAATTTTTGAAACTTTACGTAGTAATCATTTGGTAGTTTGCATAATGACACTAAGTAAATTAATTTAACTACTATTATCATTTTTATTATGTTAACTCAGCCTAACCATGAACAATTACTATTTTTTCATTTATTTAGGTCTGTATTTGTTATATTCCTATACAAGTATATATATTCACATACAAGTAAATTTGTTCAGTCATGAACAAAACATAGTCTCCATCTATATAGATACAATGTTATATCTAAAGTTTGGAGTGTCTCAGCAGAGTTAAGACAATCAGGCAATGGACTAATTTAATGATACCTTTGATCTTTTCTTTGTTGCTATTAGCAACTCTCAACTCTGGGATTGTACAGTTAAAAAACTGTCTTACAGACCTCAACCCAAGGCCATTAGAGCAAACTGTCATCACTACATAGTGAATAATTTTTCAAGATTTATCATGGGGTGAGTCAGGCTCCTCCCTCTTCACCTTACCCTTCTCCCACTATGCAAACTTTTCTTCTTCCTTTGGTCCTCAATAGTAGCTATAATAAGACAAGAAAAAGAAATTAAAGGAATAAGATGGGCAAAGAAGAAACAAAATTATCATTTTTGCAGGTGATATGACAATCTATTTATAGAACCCTAGAAATTCAACTAAAAATTAATTGAAAAAATTGAAAACTCCAGCATAATTGTAGTAGGTAAAATAAATCCACAAAAATCATCAACATTTCTGTATATTGCCAACAAAACTCAGCACAAAGAGATAGAAAGATAAATTACATTCAAAATAACTACAGGAGTTATGAAATATTTGGGAGTCTACCTATCAAAGACACGCATAGGACTTACATGAATACAAGTTATTGTGTTATACTTGCATATGAATCCAGGAGGCAGCTAGATGGCTCACTGATAGAGCACTGTACTTGGAGTCAGGAAGACCCGAGTTCAACTCTGGCCTCAGACTATTACTAGCTGTGTGACCCTGGGCAAGTTACTTAACCCCTGTTTACCTTAATCCACTGGAGAAGGAAATGGCAAACCACTCCATTATCCTTGCCAAGAAAAACCCAATGGACAGTACAGTCTATGGAGTCATGAAGAGTCTGCACAACTGAATAACAATCTATATAGATACAGTAAGCAGGTTAACATGTACTCAAGGCTGTTCAGTTCTATTATACATTATGGTATCTTACTTATGATATGGATCAGAAGTCAAGTACAAAAGTTAAACTCTTCCCCAACAAATGCCAAGGTTTTAGTTTTGTCTCAGACACTAACTAGCTCTTTGACCTTGAGAAATATACTTAACTGGTCAGAGATTCTATTTCCTTATATGTAAAGTGAGGATAATTATACTTGGCCTGGATTTCTTAAAAGGTTGATGAAAAAAACAAATGTAATGGGGGAGAGACAGGGATCTGATTTCCTTCCAATTCAGTTAATGTAATCACAGAATGTAGTCACACATGGCAAAACTTTAATGCCTGTGACCTGAAATACCTTTATAAAGTATCTTTGGTTGTGTCAAGAAGGGAATAATGTGATTAGTTAAACAAACAAGATGACCACACCTATAAGGGCTTTAAATCACTGGAGGAATTTCAGTAGTTCACCAATTCATTGATAGTTGAAGATTCCAGTTTTGGGAACCAGTTCCCTAAGAAGCAATCACTCTTGTGGTGGGGTGAGAAGAGATTTCCCTCCTCTCTTACTCTCTCATAGACCACATCATTATAGAGAGTGGACCATTAGGAATCAATGTCTTTAGCTAAGCAGAAGACTGGTGGATGTGGAGAGACAGTCATCAGAGTGAGGAGGTAGCTTCAGGGATTAGTACCCCAATGGTAGAGAGATAATCTAGTTATAGACTCAAGAAAGGAGTTGATCCTAAAAGCCCAGCTGAGCTGCCTACCTAGGAAAAAGTTGCAACTAAGCAGAGCTGCATGAGAATCTACAAAGGGAGAAACTATTTCCAGTAGCAGGAGTCATGAATGATTTCTTTGCCACATTTATTCCCTATACTTGTACCACTGTTCTCTAAATTTGTACCCATCATTACCACAGGAGGTATTTGTGTATGTGTATGTGTTTGTGTATATGTATTTTGGTGAGGATATACCCCAGGTTTTTTGGGATGGGGATGTTTTGTACCAACTGTTCTCATTATATAGTCTTAGTAAATGCCTCTTCTAATAACTAATTAAGTCAACTGGATGACTATTAATGGGAATCACACTGGGCTCAGGAGCTATAGTATTAGATGAATAATTCCATAAGGTTACCCTGGAACATAGTAGCCTTACCTCTGGGGACTCAACCTATAAATGTGAGCAAAAATAGAGGGATTGGTCCCTTAAGAGGTGCTACATGAATGAGATCATTTATATAAAGTACTTGGTAAATAAAAAGATTATTATAAACAGGAATTGTTATTAATATTATTTTTCAGTTGTATTTTTTTCAAATATGAAGGAAAGCAGTGTATCGATTATATGACATTTAACTCAGAATAGGAAATTCACAAATTATCTCATTGGTATACTTTGGTGCTTCCAAAGGGTATGTTTAATGTAAATTTGTCCTCTATCTACATAGATTGCTTTCCCTCTATGACTTAGTAAATGGTCTTTGAAAATGGCTATGGGTACAAAATTCACTTTCTTGCAATCCTGAAGTCAACATAGTAATAAGCCTCTCCAATCCATTTATTAAATACCTACCAAGTGCAAGACACTTAGCTAAGGGCTTGGGTACAAAGGCAAAATGAAAAACAAATAGTTCATATCCTCATGGAGCTTACTATTGAGGGGGTGGGGGTTAGGTATAGAAACATATAACATATAAACATTAACATATAAACAGATAAGTATATACATGACAATTTGAGGAGTAAACAGAGAACATTAAAAGTTAAAGAGATCAGAAAAGATTTCCTGTAGGAGATGGTAGTTAAGTGGAATCTTAAAGGACTGGAATTTTAAGAAGAGATGACCAAGCTAGGCTAGTCCCAAAATGAAAACTATTAACCATTACTCACTCCACGCACTGAGCCTTTCTAACTTGGTAAGACTTGCCAAAAATTATATTCCACTTTCAATGACCTAGCATCATCTTCCTACCATAATGAAGCTCAAGAACAGGAAAAGCAGAAATTCTCTTAAAGACAAACTAAGCTCTTAACTACTCGTTCTATTTCCAAAGGTGATTGGAGGAAAGGAAAAGAACCAATATGTTCTAAATGTTTATAGTAGCTCTCTTTGTGGTGATAAAGAACTGGAAATTATAGGGATGCCCATCAATTGAGCTAAACAAGTTGTGGTATATGATTGTCATGGAATACTACTGTGCTGTAAGAAATGAACTCAATGATTTTAGAAAAACATGTGAAAAGTTGCTTGAAATAATGAAGACCAAAACAAGTAGAACCAAGAGACCATTGTATACAGTAACAGCAATATCATTTTAAGAATGATTTTGAGGGGCAGATAGGTGGCACAGTAGATAGAGCTCTAGCCTTGGAGTCAGAAGGACCTGAGTTCAAATCCAGCCTCTGACATTTGTCATTTAGTAGCTGTGTAACCCTAGGCAAGTCACTTAATCCCGATTGCTTCACCAAAAAAAAAGAATGATTTTGAGCAAATAAGTTATTTTGTCTATTATAAACACCCAAACTAACTATAAAAGACAAATGAAGAAAGATGCTATCTGCATCCAGAGAAAGAAATGATAAATAGAAATATATATAGAATAATTTTAAATATATATGCATATATACATACATACATACATATATATACATACATATTTATATACTTATTTGTGTCCAATGGTAGCCGTCTTTAGGGCAGAGGGGGTGGAGAGGGAAGAAAAAAAGAAAAAAAGAAATTTACATGATTATTATGTTGTATATTTGAAAGGAATAATAAGCTATGCATATTAGATTTGCAGTTTCATGTATAATCATCTTTTTATTGTACTATGTTATGGAAATGCTTATTTTATTCCAAAAATTAAAAATAAAGTTAAAAAAAGTTTCCAACCAAGATTTATCCTAGTCATTACAGCTTCTTCCTACTTCCTTGATACCTGGGTTTTTACAACCAGCCCCAGTACTACAACACTTCAGAAGACTGACAATAGGGGATTGACAGCAGAGAGCTTAATTATTGTAGGAGCTGGAAGATAAGATGTTTTATCCTGGGGATTAGTTTATCATTAACTTGTTTCAACTTGCTTGAAACTTGTTTGTGAAGAAAGAATTAAAACCATCTGTATTGAGCCAAAACTTATTCTTTGCAGTCCTAGGTAGCAGCTTCTGTAATGGAGTCTAACATGATGTTTTCTAATGAAAAGTCTAGTTAAGGATTAAAAGACATCACATAAGATTATAGTTACTTATAAGATTGCCTTGGGGGGTAAAAAAAAGGAACGAAGCTAATATACCAGTCTCAGGAATAGGGGTTAATATTTCAATTAGTTACTACAAGTTCAATTTAAAAGAATCATGAGACACTTACAAAAATTGAATTTTGCTTATGCAGTTGATTGGTTGGTTTGTTGTTGTCCTTCTTACTCAAGACGACCAAAATGGCATCACTATGTCACGGTCAATGTACAGTGTGTCTGACAGTGGCTGATCAGACCAATACAAGCCCAGAAGGCTCTACCACAGGTTGGACACAAATGGCCAGTATGAACATTTGGAATGGAGATGTCTCTAAATTTGCACTTTTTTTTTTCAAACTACTGCAGTTCTGCTTTGCTCATAGAGCAACTTCTTTGATTGGGCATACTAAGCTGAATGGTCCTGTGCCAGTGTCTCCCATGTCTCACAATAGATACCAAAGTTCTCCAGAGAAACCTTTAGAATGTTCTTGTATCACTTCTTTTGATTTCTGTGTGAGTGCTTGCCTTGTGTAAGTTCTCATAAACCTGCCTTGGCATTTGAATAATGTGGCCAACCCATTGGAGTTGTGTTCTCTGCAGTAGCGTTTGAATGCTTGTCTTGGTTTGGCTTGGTTCAGTCTGAGAAGGGACCTCAATGTCTGGTATTTTATCTTGCCAGATGATCTTCAGAATCTTTCTATGACAATTCAAATGGAAGCAATTCAGTTTCCTGGCATGGCGCTGGTATACTGTCCAGGTTTCACAGCATACAATACAGTAGGTCAGCACAATGGGTCTGTAAACTTTCAGTCTGGTAGGCAGCCTAATACCTCTTCTTTCCCACACTTTTCTTCAGAGCCTCCCAAACACTGAGCTAACTCTAGCAAAGCATGTGTCATCCTTGTCATATGTGTTTAACAGGGAAATCTATACGACAGCAGGGCAAATAACTAACAATTCCCATTAATATAGCATTTTAAGTTTTGCACAGGACTTTACCCACACGAACCTTGTGAGGTAAGTAGCACAAGCATGAGAGTCCCCTCCAATAAAGTAGTCTCAGCTCTGGATTCATAGCAGGTTCATCCTGAGGAGGTTCTGATCTCTAAACAAGAGGAAATCTATTCTCTCTTGCTCTGACCCGTTGTCTCTTTGCCCCCCTCCAAAGTAGCCCCAGGGAAATCTCTAAAGCATGGGAATGGCTCATATCTAGTAGAGTCTTCTCCCAAATTGAGTAACAATGTCTCTTCTAGAAAAGGTATTCAAGGTACAACATGGGTTCAAGGTATAGAAGAGTGGTTTATTTCCTCAACTATGGAAAACGATTAAAGCATAAAAGTTTCATAAGCACACATTCATATAAAAGCAATAATATATCATATGTGAGATATTCTCCCCAAAGGTAAAATCAGTTATGTGGGACTGCAGAAATAAACATTTCAGTTTCGTCTTAGACTTGTATTATCTGAATAACTCACAAAGTCCAGGTCTCCTGGCCAACTGAAACATGAATTGAACTTTCTTAGTTCTTTCAAATGTTATATGATCCTGCTGATGGTATTTCTTTTTCTCTAAAATGGTATTCTCTTTTTCTCCTGCTTTTGCAGGAATCAACTTTCAATAGGCAGCCATCACCCAACTCGGAAACTCTCATCCTTTCAAACTTAGGAGATTCTTGCCAGGGTTGGAAATCTCCATTTTTAAAAGTTGCTAGTTGTTGGTCTGTGCTCAGGGAATAAAATATAAAGCAAAAGGTATCCAAGGCTCATCTAGGCATCCATATTTTATTGCAGCCATGGACTTTTAGTTGCCATTGCCACTGGGAAGAAAGGAGAGAGAAATCTCTCCCCACCTTATTGGAAATCCAAGGGAGAAGAAATGCTGGAAGAGTACCAGAACAGAGAGAGTTGTTTTTCCTCACTTTCTCTTATAGCCACCAAATGGGCAGCCCCTCTTGACTAATCATCTTTGGCAGTTAGGGGAATTACTAATAAGGAGTTACTGTATCATATCTGGAAGCAGAATGTTGCTCAACAAAGAGCATGAACACATTTTCCACTCTAGGGATAATTTCTGTTATACTCTACCCATAGCTAAATATTTGCTACAGGAAATCAACAAAGCCTCTGTTGTATGTTAAGCTGTATCTCCAATTCTGGATAGACCTTGGGAGGTTCAAACATTGTTCTTTTAAGCATCTTCCCCAGTGCTTTGCATTAAAGAATCTCAGTAATTTGCACATGAAACAATATTTATTAGCCTCCTGTATGTCATTCAGAGTCCCAGCATTCCATTCAGGTCTCAGATAATCCCAAAAAAGTCTTTTGCAAGGACTGCATTGCTGGTGGGCCTAGAGATTTCACTTGTTCCCAAATACCAAATTATACAAATTCAACAAATAAACATTTTACAAAATTCTCATATATTTTTGCTGGCCTGGTACTTAAAAAAGGCTTAACTTGATCTAAAGAGAATTAGAAAAGAAAACAATGAAATGGAAACAGCAATAACAACAAAAAGATAAAGGGAAAAAAAAATAAAGCTAAATAGGATTCCTCATTCTGAGAAGAGATTCAGTCACAAAAGAGCTCCCAATGTATGTAGGGCTCTCCCAACAGGAATTGTTGATTTGGGGGGCGGGGTCATCTAAAAAGCCACTTTCTTCCAAAGTGTCCTGGGTGAAAATTCCTTCCACACTTCCTTTTAGCGCATAATACAGTCTATAAAGTTCCCCAGTCAATCCCTCTGTAACAAAAGAAGTAATTCCAGATGAAAGTTTGGATAAATTTTTGTCCAGTGGTACCCTACAAATGCTTAAAAAACCCAACATTTGTCTAGCTGATCTTTGCACAATCTAAGATATCCAAATAGAGGTCCAGATTTGCCCAACTATTGGATAAGCAGACTAGTTCAGAAAGAAATGAAACAGATCCAGATGAGCCCTGAAAATGTATGAAGTTCCCTAAAAGAGAAAAAACACTTGTTGATGGTGGGAATCAATCCTTCAAACCCTAAATGAGCCACCACAATGTAGCGCTCTGGGATGTATTCTCCCCAACTTACTCTCATAGATAGGGTCCTAGCTGGATGACCACCCTTAGGTTCAAGGTACTCTATGAGGCTACACTCAGGTCTATAGCTCTACTGTGCGCTTAACTTGTCCCTTCTCAGCGAAAAGATACAATTAGCTTAAAGAAAGGCAATTACTGAAATAAAATTGTACGAATAGTAGCAACAAGACATCTCCCCCATAAACCTAGGGCACATTTTCCAATGAATACACACAGCATCAGTAGGAAGAATAGACACATGCTTCCAAGAGATGTACATATACACAGCTAAGGCATTACGGAAGAGGAGCTGTTCCTGTCTTGGTTACTGTAGGTCTGTTGATGTCTTCTCATTAAGTCTACTGATTTTGGTCTGCAGCCTTCTTCATTTGTTGTCCCCTTGGTCATTGCTAGATGTTGCTCTAACGACAAGCTCTGTTTATCGTCATCAAGTCACTGCTTGGCTATAGTCAACACTTCTTGCCTTTCAGAAAGAACTGCTTTCCACATCCTAGCACTGGCAGGAGACCCTCTGGCTACCTCCAGAGTAGGGTCCTTACGCATTAGATCCTCTATTCCACAGCTCTACTCTCAAGCAGTTATTTCCTAAACTTCCCACTTTTAAGTGAGTAGACAGAGAAAAGGCATGGAGAAGCCAATCGTCTTTGCCAATCAATCTCCATCCACTTTCTGAATTTTTCATATTCAAATAGGCCACTACAATTTCACATCCTTTATAATCTGGTGAGGATACAGAGTGTGTTCAACTGATGTCATCCCCATATGGAAGAGAAGGCTGAAAAGGCATGATATTGTGTAATGAAGGCCCTACTTTCTCATTTGGAGCATGCACAAACATTCCATAACTGGTTTTAGTCTGCTAACCTTGTGGTAAAAAGATAGATTATTGATTGTCTACTGAGCCAGAATTGCCAAAGACACCAACTGGTGAAAGGCTGACTATGGCCCTTTTCTGCCTTGTTTCTGCCTCTCTTGTGTGACAGGGACATGTTGTAAGCCTCTGGAGAGGAAGAGACCTCAGTCCCCTTCCCCCAATCAGTGTGCCACTAGAGGTCCGTGTTGGAATTTGCAGTCAGCCAAGCCTAGTTTTCTGGCATTGAGGTTCCAAGGAATGACTTGCGAGACCCAACTTAACAGCCAGGCTCTGAGGAGTGACTTGCAGGACCCAGGCCAGTGGTACCTGAGACTCAGCCTCATCCAGTTACTATGCTATATTTGGAAGGAAGGTGTTGTGGCAAATGCAATGTAGAAACTGCTTTAAGTTTGAACCTATTCAACTTGAAACAGCTGAGTGCTACAGTGGATAGAGTTCTGGGTCTGGAACCAGGAAGACCTAAGTTCAAATTCAGCCCTAGACACTCTGTGACCTTGGGCAAGTCATTTAACTTCTTTTTTTGGTCTGTTTCCTCAACTGTAAAATGGGGATAATAACAACAACTACTTTGTAGGGTTGTTGTGAGGAAGCACTGGCTCTTGATCTTGTTGGACCTATTTAGAAACCGATCTCATTCAGAATCAGATGGCTAAGAAAAAAGGTCCCTACGTGTGTGGGGGTCTCAAGGATCATTCACAACAACCTCTCTGGATGAAGGAGAGAAAGTTTCTAAGGTGGGAGAGAGGACATTTTTAGTAGCTGGAGGAGAAAGAAAAAACATCATTCTTCAGTCCTAGGACGTTTTGACTTTTGGAAGCCTTAAATCCAGTCTTTACTTAGAGGACAAAGCTGGCAAAGAAAGACAGCCAGATGCAGGCCCAATAGTTAACAGGTCTTGAGTCATAGAATCATAGGGTTGGAAAGAACCTAACAGATAGGTTCCCTCTGCAACATCCCAGACAGATTAATTGTTCAACTATTGCTTGTGAATGCCTTGAATGTTGAGGATGCATGTGACTGTTTTAACTGTTAAGAAGTTTTTGTGTTTATCAAACTGGACTCTCTCTCCTTCTATCTTCCCTCCATTCCTAGCTTTCCCCTCCAGCCAAGAAGTCTCATTTCTTTTTCATTATGTCCTTTCATATATTTGAATGCACTGATAAAGTTCCCCTGAGAATTCTCCGGGCTAAACATCCTTAGTTCCTTTAGCTGATCCTCACAGGACCTGGTTTGAATCACCTTGCCATTCTATTCTTTTTACCTAGTAGAGGTTGGTACCTAGGCCAGTGGAGGAAGCCTCATTGCTACCTACCACCAAAAGGGAGATAATATTAGATGTGAAGTGCCTGACTTATCCCAGAAAATGTCCTCTATCCCACAGGCCAATAGGAATATATCCACTCGCTCTCTTCAGTAGCTCAACTCCAGCATTGAGGTCAAGAGCAAACGAAAATATCTGTTTTTCCCTTCTTCTAGCCCCAAGAGAGTTTCTTAATCTAGCAAACACAAAGGAGAATGAAAGGCAGGATTGGAAGGACAACAGATGCCAAATTAGGACCTTTGTGGCTGACCAGGAGGACAAGGCTATAACCTTTCCCCCTCCATTGAAGAGTTTAGAAGAGAAGAGGAATATAATCAGATCTACGGATAATGAAGATCAATTAAGCAGTCTGATGGATTGGTGAAGGGGTGGGAAAAGAAGAGGGGGAAAGACTGGTTAGGGGGCAATTGTATTAGTATAGCAATGACAGCCTGAACTAGGATGGTGAAAGTGGGAGTATAGAGGAGGGCACAGATGCAAGAGATATTGACTTTGTTGCATCTATTAATGTATTTTTAAGGATTTATGGCTGGGGAATGTTTGGAATTTAAAAAAAAAACAACAAAAGTTTTGCACAGGACAAGTATGTGACAAATGCTTCTTAATTCTCTTGATAGAAGCACCTGAGCAAAGCAGCCAGAGGATTTGTTAATTCCCATGGTTGTACAAACTTTGAAAATTCACATCACTTTAATCCAACAAGCATTTATTAAACACCTACTTTACAGGGAGTGAGCAGTTTTATGGCATAGCAGATAGAGAGCTGGTCTTTGAGATTTTGGGGAAACACATAGCTGGCACATGTTGAAGGCAGACCTTTCTGATTCTCAAACCTCTTTGTGCTTCTGTTCTGGATATATCTTCAAAATACATAAGTATCCCCTTTGTAAAAACTAATGCATGTTAATTGGTTAAATGGAACTGGGTCATTAATCACAGAAAGCTAACTGTGGGGGGAGCACACTGGCAACTTCCGCTGATGGCATTAGAAAAAGGCACACCGAACACTCAGGGGTACTCCTAGAACACTGAGGTTGAGATGGAGCCAGCCTCATTTTGGGAAAGAGAGGCCAGAGTATCATTTTTTCCTTAGGCCTGTGTAGCTCACAAGGTCCAGATCTTCTGGCCACACAGGATGGTACTTTAGATCCTTCAGGTTCAGGACATCCTGTTGGTGGTCCTCTTCTCCTCTGAAAGTGGAAGCATCTCTTGTTGGTCAGCTTACACAGATGTAGGACCTCAAAATTCTCAAACCTATGAGGTAGCTGCCAAGGCTGGAAACATCCATCTTTCAGGAATGCTGTTTGATCTGTGCTCAGGTAAAGAAAAACAGAGAAAAGGGTGACAGGGACTTGAGGTCCTGGCTCAGACTCACCTAGGCTAATATTGTTTGTGGAGAGAGAAAATTAGAGAGAAATCCACGTCACTGCCCTCCCTCAAATCCAAGGGAGAGTTGATAGAGTCCCAAATTGCACCCTAAAATGAGGAGTGTCTGTGTGTGAAGCCTTTATATACCTCTTAAGGCCCACTGAGGGAGTAACTCTTCCTGACTCAGTCTTCAAACACTTTTTATTTAGCTATTTATTTACTTTTGGTAAATGGTATTTTACTTTTTCTAATTACATGTAAAGATAGTTTTCAACATTTATTTTTTATGACATTTTAAGTTTCAATTTTTTTCCTTCTCTCCCTCCCAACCCCCCTCTCCAAGACAGCAAACAATCTGATAAAGTTATACATAAGCAATCATGTAAATGTATTTCCACATTAGTCACACTGTGAAAGAAGAAATGGAACAAAAGGGAAAAGCCACAAAAAACAAAAACAAAAACAAAAACAAAAAATGAAAATAGTATGCTTCAATCTGAATTCGGATTCCATAGTTCTTTCTCTGGATATGGATAGCATTTTCCATTCCATTTCCATTCCAATACACAATGTACTGTGCACAATGTTCTCCTGGTTCTGCTCATTTCACTCAGCATTGGTTCACGTAAGTCTTTCCAGGTTTTTCTGAAATCATCTTGTTCATCATTTTTTAAAAAAAATAAATTTGTTTATTTTTAGTTTTCAACGTTCACTTTTATAAGATTTTTATTTCCAAATTTTTTTCTCCCTTCCTCCCTTTCCTCTCTTCTCCCCAAGATGCAAGCAATCTGCTACAGGCTAGGCATGTACAATCATATTAAACATTGTCATGTTGTGAAACAAGAATCAGAACAAAAGGAAAAAATTGAAAGAAAGAAAAAAAAAGAGAAAAGAGAAATAATATGCTTTGATCTGCATTCTGACTCCATAGCTCTTTCTCTGGATGTGGATAGCATTTTCCATCATGAGTCCTTTAGAATTGCCTTGGATCACTACATTGTTGAGAAGAGCTAAGTCTATCAAAGTTGGTCATCACACAGTATTGCTCTTATTGTGTACAATATTCTCCTGGTTCTGCTCACTTCACTCAGCATCCATTAATGTAAGTCTTTCCAGATTTTGCTGAAATCTGCCTGCTTATCATTTATTATAGCACTTCTTAGCTTTTCTTATAATAATCCATTACATTCATATACCACAACTTGTTTAGCCATTCCCTAATTGATGGGATCCCCTCAATTTCCAATTCTTTTCTAGCACAAAAAGAGCTGCTATAAATATTTTTGTACACGTGGGTCCTTTTCCCTTTTTTATGATCTTTTTGGGCTACAGATCTAGTAGTGTTACTGCAGGATGAAAGAGTATCCACAGTTTAATTGCCCTTTGGGCATGGTTCCAAATTGCTTTCCAGAATGGTTGGCTCAGTTCATAATTCCACCAACAATGCGTTAGTGTTCCACTAATTTTCTGATATCTTCTCCAACATTTATCATTTTCCTTTTCTGTCGTATTAGCCAATCTAATAGGTGTGAGGTGGCATCTCAGAGTAGTTTTAATTTGCATTTCTCTAATCAATAGTGATTTAGAACATAAATATAAATATATAATAAATAGTTTTAATTTCTTCATCTGAAAACTGCCTGTTCAGATCCTTTGAGCATTTATCAATTGGGGAATAACTTGTATTCTTAAATTTAACCCAGTCCTCATTTAAGAAATGAGGCCATCATCAGAAACACTTGCTGTAAAAATGGTTTCTCAACTTTCTGCTTTCCTTCTAATCTTGGTTGCATTGGTTTTGATTGTGTGAAACTTCTTTTATTTAATGTAATCAAAATTATCCATTTTGCATTTCATAATGTTCTCTAACTCTTCTTTGGTCATAAATTCTTCCCTTCTCCATAGATCAGACATGTAAACTATTTCTTGCTCTCCTAATTTGTTTATAGTATCACCCTTTATGTCTAAATCATGTGCCAATTTTGACCTTATCTTGGAATATAGTGTGAGATGTTGGTCTATGCCTAATTTCTGACATACTATTTTCCAGTTTTCCCAGTAGTTTTTGTCATATAGTGAGTTCTTTTCCCAGCAGCTGGAGTCTTTGGGTTTATCAAACAGTAGATTACTATAATCATTGACTACTGTGTCTTGGGTACCTAATCTATTCCACTGATCCATTACTCTATTTCTTAGGAAGTACTAAATACTTTGGATAATTGCTGCTTTATAATTTAGATCTAGTACAGCTAGGCCACCTTCCTTTGCATTTTTTTTCATTAATTTCCTTGGTATTCTTGACCTTTTGTTCTTCCAGATGAATTTTATTATTTTTTCTTGTTCTATAAAATATTTTTGGTCATTTGATTGGTATGACATTAAATAGGTAAATTAATTTATGTGTAATTATAATTTTTATTGCATTATCTCAGCCTATCCATGAGCAATTGATATTTTTCCAGTTGTGTAGATCCGACTTTATTTGTTTGAAAAGTGTTTTGTAATTCTGTCATATAGTTCTTGGGTTTGTCTTTGTAGGTAGACTTCCAAATATTTTTTATTGTCTGTAGTTATTTTAAGTGGAATTTCTCTTTCTATCTCTTCTTGCTGAACTTGGTTGGTATTATATGAAAATGTTGATTTATGTGGGCTTATTTTATATCCTGCAACTTTGCTAAAGTTGTTCATTGTTTCAAGTAGTTTTTTAGTTGATTTCCTAAGATTCTTTAATATAATCACATCATCTGCAAAATGTGATAGTTATGTTTCTTCATTGCCTACTCTAATTCCTTCAATTTATTTTTCCTCTCTTTTTGCTAAAGCTAACATTTCTTTTACAATATTAAATAATAGTGGCGATAACGGGCATCCTTATTTTACCCCTGATCTTATTGGGAAGGCTTCTAGCTTATCCCCATTGCAGATAATGCTTGCTGATGGTTTTAGATATTTACTACTTATCAATTTAAAGAAAGCTCCATTTATTCCTATACCTCTAGTGTTTTTAATAGGAATGGGTATTGTATTTTGTCAAAAACTTTTTCTGCATCTATTGAGATAATCATATGATTTCTGTTGGTTTTGTTATTAATGTGGTCAATAATGCTAATAGCTTTCCTAATATTGAACCAGTCCTGCATTCCTGGGATAAATCCCACCTGGTCATAGTGTATTATCCTTGCTATAAATTGTGTAATCTCTTTGCTTATATTTTGTTCAAAATTTTTGCATCAATAATTATTAGGGAAATTGGTCTATAATTTTCTTTCTTTGTTTTGTCTTGTACCAGTTTAGGTATCAGCACCATATTTGTGTTATAAAAGGAATTTGGTAGAACTCCTTTTTTGCCTGTTTTTCCAGATAGTTTACATAGTATTGGAATTAATTTTTCTTTAAATGTTTGGTAGAATTCACTTGTAAATCCATCTGGCCCTGGAGATTTTTTTTTCTCATGGATGGCTTGCTCAATTTCTTTTTTTTTTTTAAATGGAGTTATTTAAATATTTTATTTCCTTTTCTCTTAATCTGCACAATCTGTAATTTTGTAAATATTCGTCTATTTCACTTATATTGTCAGATTATTGGCATACAATTGGGCAAAATAATTTCTTCTTCATTGGTGGTGAATTCACCCTTTTCTTTTTTGATACTGGTACTTTTGTTTTCTTCTTTTTATTTAATAAAATTAACCAAAGGTTTATCTATTTTATTAGTTTTTTTTCAGAGCTCTTTGTTTTATTTATTAGTCTAATAGCTTTGTTACTTTTAATTTTACTAATCTCTCCTTTGATTTTCAGAATATCTAATTTGGTATTTATTTGGGAATTTTTAATTTGTTCTTTTTCTAGCTTTTAAAATTGCATATCCAAATTCACTCATATGTTCTTTCAATATTTTATTCATGTAATCATTTAGAGATATAAAATTTCCCCTAAGTGCTTCTTTGGCTGCATTACATAAACTTTAGTATGTTGTCTGATTATTGCCATTCTCTTTGATGAAATTATTGATTGTTTCTATGATATATTGTTTCACTCACTCATTTTTTAGGATTAGATGATTTAATTTCCAATTAAGTTGATCTATCTTTCCATGGCCCTTTATTACATGTAATTTTTATTGGCTCATGATCTGAAATGGATGCACTTAATATTTGTCTTTCTGCATTTGATTATGAGGTTTTTATGCCCTAATACATAATCTTTTGTGTAGGTGCCATGACCACAGAGAAAAAGGTATATTCCTTTCTATCCCCATTTAATTTTCTCCAGAGGTCTATCATATCTAACTTTAAAAAAAATTTTTTTATTAATTTATTTTGAGTTATCAACAATCACCTCCATAAGCTTTTGAGTTTTAAATTTTTCTCCCCCTCCTTTCCTACCTCCCTCCCCAAGATGGCACACAATCTGATATAGGCTATACATATACATTCCTATTAAACATATTTTCACATTAGTGATGCTGAAAGGAAGAATTAGAACCAATAGGAGGAACCACAAGAAAGAAGAAACAAAACAAAACAGAAGAAAAAAAGAGCAAATAATATGCTTCGATCTGCACTCAAACTCTGCAGTTCTTTCTTTGGATCTGGATAGCATTTTCCATCATGAGATGTTTGGAGATGTCTTAGGTCCTTACAATGCTGAGAAGGGCTAAGTCAATCAAAGTTAGGCATCGCACAACATGGCTGTTACTATGTACAGTGTTTTCTTAGTTCGGCTCACTTCACTCAGCATCAGTCAATACAAGTCTTTCCAGGTTTTTCTGAAGTCCACCTGCTCATCATTTCTTACAGCATAGTAGTATTCCATTATATTCACATACCACAACTTGTTCAGCCATTCCTCAATTGATGGGCATCCCCTCAATTTCCAATTCTTTGTCACCACAAAAAGAGCTGCTCCAAATATTTCTGTACATGTGGGTCCTTTTCCCATTTTTATTATCTCTTTGGGATACAGACCTAGAAGTGTTATTGCTGGGTTATCATATCTAACTTTTGTAAAATTCTATTCACCTCCTTAACTTCTTTCTTATTTATTTTGTGGTCAGATTTATCTAGTTTTGAGATAGGAAAGTTGAGGTTCCCCACTAGTATAGTTTTGCTGTCTATTTCTTCCTGTAGCTCATTTAACTTCTCTTCTAAGAATTGGGATGCTATACTACTTGGTGCATATATGTTTAGTATTTATATTACTTCATCATCTATGGTTCCTTTGAGCAAGATGTAGTTTCCTTCCTTGTCTCCTTTAATTAGATTTATTTTTGCTTTTGCTTTGTCTGACATCAAGATTGCTACCCCTGCTTTTTCTTTTTTTCACTTCAGCTAAAGCATAATATATTCTACTCCAGCCTTTTACCTTTACTCGGGGGTGTCTCTCTGCTTCAGATGTGTTTCTTGTAAACAACACATTGTAGGATTATGGTTTTGAATCCACTCTACTATCCACTTCTATTTTATGGGAGAGTTCATCCCATTGACATTCACAGTTATGATTACTAACTGTGTATTTCCCTCCATCCTATTTATCCCCTTTTATACTTTTCTTTCTCCTTTCACTCTGTCCCTCCTCACCAGTGTTTTGCTTCTGATCACTGCCTCCCCCAATATGCCCTCACTTCTACAGGCCCCTTCCCTTTTCTTTCCTCTTTCCCCTCTTCCTTCTGTCCTCCCTTCTATCAGCCACCACTCCCTTTTCTTTCCCCTTTCTCCTCCTACTTCCCTATAGGGTAAGATAAATTTCTATACCCAACTGAGTGTGTAGGTTATTCCCTCTTTGAGTCAATTCTGTTGAGAGTAAAGTTCAAACAATGCTCACCCCTTCCCTTCTTCCTCTCCAATGTAATAGGTTTTTCATGCCTCTTCATATGATATAATTTACCCCATTCTGCTTCCTTCTTTCCTCTTCTCCCAGTACAATCCTTTTTTTCACCCCTTAATCATTTTTTTATCATCACATCAAAGTCAACTTATACCCACACCCTCTAAGTATACTCCTTCTGACTGCCCTAATAGAGACAAGTTCTTAAGAGTTTCAAGTATCATCTTCCTATGTAGGGTTGTAAATAGTTTAACTTTATTCAATACCATGTTTGTTTTTTTCCTTACTGTTTAGCTTTTTATGCTTCTCTTGAGTCTTGTATTTGAAGATAAAATTTTCTGCTCAGCTCTAGTCTTTTCATTAGGAAAGTTTGAAAGTCCCCATTTCATTGAATGTCCATCTTTTCCCCTGAAACATTATGCTCAATTTTGTTGGGTAGTTGATTCTTGGTTGTAATCCAAGCTCTTTTGCCTTCTAGAATATCATATTCCAAGCCCTCCAGTCCTTTAATGTAGAAGCTGCTAAGTCCTGTGTAATTCTCACTGTGACTCCTTGATATTTGAATTGTTTCTTTCTGGTTGCTTGTAGTATTTTCTCCTTGACCTGATAATTTTGGAATTTGGCTGCAATATTCCTTGGAGTTTTCATTTTAGAATTTCTTTCAGGAGGTGATCGGTGTATTTTTTCAATGATTATTTTTACCCTCTAGTTCTAGGATATCAGGCAGTTTTCCTTGATAATTTCTTGAAAGATGCTATCCAGGCTCTTTTTTTGATCATGGCTTTCAGATAGTCCAATAATTCTTAAATTACCCCTCCTGGATCTTTTTTCCAGGTCAGTTGTTTTTCCAATGAGATATTTTACATTTTTTTTCTAGTTTTTCATTCTTTTGATTATGTTTGACTGGTTCGTGAATCTTTAGCTTCCACTTGCCCAATTCTAATTTTTAAGGAATTATTTTCTTCAGTTAGCTTTTGTACCCCCTTTTCCATTTAGCCAATTTTACTTTTAAAGGAGTTGTTTTCTTCAGTCAATTTTTCTGCTTCCTTTTTCAAGCTATTGACTCTTTTTTCATAATTCTCTTGTATAACTCTCATTTCTTTTTCCAATTTTTCTTCTACCTCTTTTCCTTAATTTTTAAAATCCTTTTTGAGCTCTTCCAAGAGGACTTTTTGGGCTTGAGATCAATTCATATTTCCCTTTGCATGTAGGCATTTTGACATTGTTGCCCTCTTTAGAGGTTGTGTTTTGATCTTCCCTGTCACCACAATAGCTTTCTATTGTCAGGGCTCTTTTTTGTTTTTTGCTTTTTTGTTTTTGCTTAAAAAAGTTACGCTCTGCCCCTGGGGTACAGGGGACATTATTACAAGCTTCTTGCACTAGGGGCCAGGGGCCTGGTCACTATTAGCTTCAGGGCCGCTTTTGGGACTTCTGGCTTGCCCACTGCACTAGGGTGGCCTGGCCTAGTCATACCTACTGTGCCCTAGGTTTCAGGGCTGGCAGTTTGTCTTATGTGCTGGGCCTGGAGACCTCATCGCTGGCCTGCTGTGCTACTGGCCTGCTTAGCCAGAGCCACGGGGACTTGGTTACTAATCTGTGCTGTGGCTAAGGCTCCAGCTGGACACCACCTGTGCTGGGCAGCACCCCATCTTTTACCCAAGGGAGAGACCTTTCCTGAAATCCTTCTAAGTTTTCTTGGACTGGAAAACTCTTTCACTCCATCTTTTTGTGGATTTTGTTCCTTCAGAATTCTTTTAGAGACTTGATTTAACATTGTTTCTGAGGGAAACTGGGGAGAGCTCAGGCAACTTCCTGGCTTCTCTCAGCCATCTTGGCTCCACCCCTCTTCAAATACTTTTGACCCCACTGTCACTTGTTCCACTGGAAAGGGCCAGCTCAATGGAAAGTTCCCTAGTCCGACTTCCACTGCACTATAGTAAACAAAATTACTTATAAAATAAAAACTTTTTTTCTTTCAGAAGTGAGAATTTTTTCCCCTTTGTCTATAAGTGGTGATTGTGTATTTAAAAGCCAGCTAACCAGACTTTGGATAAATTGAAAGACATTCCTCTTGGGATTAACCCTATTCTGCTCACCTCTGCTCACCAGGGGAGTTATTATACAGTATGAGAACTGTCAAGCACAAATTGGTTTCTCCTTAAGTGATAGTCTAGCAACCTCAATTGGTTCTCCAGAAATTCAATTACCTTCATATAAGTTGTTCATTGGAGTTGTTAGATGCTCCCTCAGTAATGCATTAAAATGACAATCTTAATAATAGTCCTTAAAGAGGTAAAACACTGCCATTATTCTCCGTCAGGTTCCTTTAGTATGTGCCTGGGAGATGTGATTTTTTTTGTTTGTGTTTGTTTTTGTTTTCACTGCTTAAAGGCAAAGGGAGCCACATGCTTACTTAGTCAGACATCACTGGACCACAGCTTTGTTCCAAGGAACCCACTCAAGATTGTGATGAGGTGTTTTTACTTCTCTGGGGAAAATCCAGATGTCTGAGGATATTAGGTGGACAACTGATCTGCAATTGTCTTTGTTTGCATGACAGTTAAAGCTAACCCTTCTCTACATCCCTAAAGATCAGGACACTTTCCCATTGCACAGAAGCAATTGTTGCTTGAAAGTGGGACTGTGGTGGTTTAATTTTATTCCAGCTCTGGGTGCTAGGAAACACCACCAAATGAAGTTCAAAACTTTCAGACAGGGGTCTTTCCCTCCCTTATAGATGGCAGGAAAACCAACTTTTTTTTTCTATCAACACCCACAACTTCCAGCAGATCTCTCGTTCAGCCTGGAATGTACAAAATGAGTTGACTCTCTGAGTGACTTTTCATGGGCCCAATCAGCTGGGGTTTAGGAGGGGCCAGCTCCACCCCGCTCCCTGACTCTCTTTGGCTAGTCCCCACAGGCGGGGAGGAGAGAAGGAGGCAGTGGGAGGAGGGAGGTACCTGGAACGGGGAGTGATGTCAGCTCCCAGCTCACTGCCTTCCCGGATTCCTGACATGGTGCGAGAGGGAGAGCGGGTGGGAGAGCCCTGGAAGGAGAAGCAGAAGGATTAATGTTCTGCAAGCCTGGAGAGGACCAGAGTGCTGAGCCTATGAACCCTCAGGGGAAGTGAACTAGAACTTTTGCAGCAGTGCTGGCGATTTTACACCCAGGTAAACTTGTTTTGTGGCACTTCGGGAGAAGGGAGGGAAGTAGCGTGGTGTGTGTACGGCGTGTGCTCAGCTGCTGGTCTTTGCAGCTTCCGCTCCTCCTCTTCCAGGGCTTGGTTTCCTTCTCCAATTCCCTCCCTGTTTTTCAACAGGAACATTCACTTTGGGGAGTTGGGGGAGAGAGTGGGAAGGGCGTAGTTTTAACCACTGGCCTTAGCTTTGGTTTTCTACATGGAAAATTCCTGAAGGTTTGAAAATGCAAGGTCTGCCCTTTCTGTCCTCTCCCTCTTTGCCCCTCATCTTCTTACCTCCCAGCCCTCCCACCCACAGATCCTCCACACCCCATTCTGGGGACGTGTGAGGAAGGGGAGGAAAATAATTTTATTAAGAGCAAAAGAAAGAGGTGCCTCTATGTCTTTTCTCAGTCAGTTATTTAGAAATTAGACTTTTCAAGAAAGAAGTTTCTTTGTTGTTTTATTTTTTTTCCTTTTTCACCATTTCCACTATGCATAGCGTATAATACCAGACAGGATATGAGAAATTCGGTTTAGGCGGGGACTTCATCAGCTAGTACACACTGTGCTTAGATACTTCATTGGAAGGCACCTTTCTAAAACCTCGTGAACAGTTCTATCTTTACTTCATCCTTCTTATCTTTTAAAACAGGGTAACTTTCTGTTGCCAAGTTAAATCAGGAGGGTTTTGCAGAATCAATGTTTGTTTGCTATGCTTTAAGAAACCATTGACTTTTTGGCTTATTTCTGTAGTATACTATCTCACTAATGAAGAATTAGTTGGAAGGGTACGCTCTAAGTGATTATTGGGAACAAGATTTTCAAACATGTAGGACCAGAACAAATGTCTCCTTTGAATAACACTGTATCTAGATCTATGTTAGCTTAGTAGAAAACCAATCAAATGTAGAAGGGGAAAATATATTTTTGGAAGCAGAGAAATATAGACTTGGTTTTCCTGCCTCTCTAAGAAGAGATTTGTTTTTGTGGACTCTCATCAGTATCCAAGAAGCTGTGATTTGCAGTCTGTCAGATGTTTCAACCCAGAGACTGAATCAGAGTCATCAGCAGCCAGTATTTGAGGTTTTTCTGTAAAGCAACAAAATAAAATGAAAAAGTATGGAATGATGATCAAGAGTAATTTCTTTTTGCATTGGGCATTGTTCCTCAGAACATAGTAGCATGACCCCTTGATGCCAGCTAGTAGAAAATTGTTATTGGTTTCATTGTGAGTAAAGCTGGTTCCTAGATTTGGGCATGAGAATCTCATGTATCAAAGAGAACCAGTAGATGGGGAAAGAAAGCTATCTAGATTTTGTGCAATGTAACCTCTAGTTAATAAGTGTTGAGGCAGAGAATGCTTATAAACTATATTACTAGTTGAGTGACTGACTTCAGAATAAGAAAGTATGGAATTTTGTTTAGTTGGTTGGCTTATGGAAGAATTGAATTCAATTGTCTGTTGTATTTCTACCACCTAGAGCAGTTTAGCTGGCCAAGATGATTAAGCTCAAGTTTATGTTAAAAGATATACCCTTCTAGAAAGATCAGAATAATTTCATTTTTGAGGCAGCAGGAGTTGATCCCTGTGAAATAGAGGACAGTTTGCATTTTGATTTAAGAAATGGAAGTAATAGATGGTCCTAAAATTAAAAGTGAACTTACCCATTACATTTCCAGTGTCATTCTTTCTTCTTTTAGAGAAAATGAAGTGATAGAGAATTCTTCTGGAAGGTCACATGTGCATTGAAACCATGACTGACATTTTTGTACCTTGTAAAATGTAATCCTACGATCCTCATCCCCAGAATGCACAAAAAAATGAGTCATGTTGAACTTCTTTCAATTTATGTGACAACATAAGCTGTCTTTCAGTAAGTTGTTTTGATGCATCCAAACCAGATTTATGCCTTCTGTTAAAGCTCCTGACTTAGGGCACTGCACCTCTCCAAACAGGCATTGCTTTTAATGTTAATTCATACTTCCATCTCCTGACTCTGAGAGCATTTTTACTGGCTGTACCCCATGCCTAAGATGCTCTCCTCATCTCTACTTCCTCGCTTTCTTCTTGTCTCTACAAGAAGTATTTTGTAGTCTTCCTTAATCTTAGTGTCTTTCTTCTGAGATTACTTCCAATTTATCCTATGTATATCTTGTTTGTACATAGTTGTTTGCATGTTGCCTCTTCCGTTAGACTGTGAGCTCCTTGAGAGCAGGGACTGTTTTTTGCCTTTCTTTCTATCCCTAGTGTTTAGCAATGCTTGGCATATAGTAGGCACTTGATAAAGGCTAGCTAGGCAGAGGTGGTTAGGTGGTGCAGTGGTTAGAGTTCCAGGATCCAGGAAGACATGAGTTTAAGTCCTGTCTTAGCCACTTACTAGTTGTGTGACCCTAGGCAAGTCACTTAATCTCCTCTTGTCTCAGTTTCCTCATCTGTAAAATGGGGATAATAATAGCACCTACCTCCTGGATTGTTTCGAGGATCAAATGAGATAATAATTATAAAGTTCTTAGCACAGTGCCTGGAACATAGCAAATGCTATATAAATGTTAGCTATTTATTTTTATTTAGCTGACTGACTAGCTAATAAGGGGTTGATCTGGGGAGCCAGATCTCTTGAACTGGGTGCCTCTGACGGAGCTACATATGCATACCCTGGCTCCATGGAGAGGGACACATGCTAAAGGATTTGTGCTTTGGGATGATGCAGCAATCCTTTATTGGTCCCCATAGTTCCCATTATTGGGGTTGTGCCAAAGAAGATTGGTGACTGAAACAGGAAGAGCCACCCACTCAGAAATCTTAAAAAGAAATGCCAGTGTCTTTGCCTCTTTCTCTCTTCCCCTTTTTTGAGTGTGTGGTTTGGCACTCTAACAGATTTTCCCAAGATGCCACTTTACTCGGAGGCTACTGCCATGGGCTCGCACAAGTTAGGTTCAGTCCAGGGGGATCCTGACCCCAAAGGAGGAGAGCAGGCTTTTTTCTGGTGTTCTCTACCTCATCGTTACAGAAGAGATTTTCCAAGGAAAATCTTTTCTGTGTCGGACCATGAGGACTGATGAGGCGTGGCTGTATCATTTCCAGCACAAATCCTTAGGTGTTGAGCCAAAGTACCATGTTTCTGTCCATAGAGTTAGAACTTCCATACCCAGTTTCATGGGAGGTGCTTGGTTCCAGTAAGTCAGGAGTGCTCTGCTAATCACCTCCTATTATACTAATAGCTTATTAATTTTATAGGCAATGGTTGGTCGCCCTGCCTCAAGACTCTCCCCACTCCAATCAATCTTCTCCTCAGCTACCAAAGCTGATCTTAAAAGCGCAAGTATCTGACTGTGTCACTCCCTGACCTAGTAAATATCAGTGATTCCCTATTACCTCCTGGATCAAATAGAAAATTATCTTCTTGGCTTTTAAAGCCCTTGCACAACATGGCCTCTTCCTACCTTCCTATTTTATTCCCCTTCATGTGCTCAGCCATCCAGTGACACTGGCTTCCTTGCTTGTTCTTCATTCACAACAGTCTCCTGACAATTCCCCCTTTCCTGCTTGTCTTATGATTTTGTCATCTCCGTCTCCTGACTGTTTATTACCTTTTCGTTGGCTCTCCCTCATTCCTGTGGTACTCTCCTTCATTACTGCCTCCTGGTTTCTATGGCATTCTTCAAAACTCAGCTTAAACCCCACCTTCTGAAAAAGGCCTTTTCCAGTTCCCCTCTATTACTTTCCTCTGAGATTACTTCCAATTTATCCTGTATATATTTCATTTATACACCATTGTTGGCTTGTTTTCTCCTCCATTAGAATGTGTGATGCTTGAAGGCTCTTCCTGTTTTACCTGTCTTTGTAACCCCAGTGCTTAGCACAGTGCCTGGCTTAATGAATGCTTATTGACTAACTAATGCCTTGTGTGTAGTAGTTATTTAATAAATTTTTTTGAATTAATTAGTTTGAATAATCTATCTTTCTGTATCTCTGCATGCAGCAAATACTGTATAGAAAGAGGGCAACATGTTAATATGTTATATGGTGCTTTTAAGAGACAAAACAGGAATCCGTGATCTATGAGCTGGTCGGGGAGCTCCAGAATGGAGTAACTTTGAAGTAGAAGGCAATATCGAAATAATTGTTTTTGGATTGTATCTAAAGGAGCCACATTATATCATTATGAAAATAAGTATTAAATATGTTGAAGTAATAATTTAAAATATGGTGAAGAGGTATTCTGGGATAGTGGTATGTAGCATTTGGAGTCAGAGGGCCTATGTTCAAATACTGGCTCTGTTACTTTCTAGCTGGGTGACTTTGTGTGAGTAACTTAACTTCTCTGGGCCTTAGTTTCCATATGTGCAAAATGAGGTGGAGAAGTAAGAGGAGATAGTTAACCCCCAAAAGGAAAGTCTTAAGAGGAGGGAGCCAGCTGTCTTCTAGCATTTGAAGGGCTTTTGGGTGGAAGAGGGGTTGGTCTTGCTCTTTTTAGGCCCAGAGGGCAGAACTAGGAGCTGTGGGTGAGTTTCTTATTGTGCAGATAGATTAAAATCAATCAATCAATCAACATTTAGTAAACACCTATATGCCAGGCATCCTGCCAAAGACAGTCTTTGCCCTCAAGGAGTTTACAATCTAATGGAGGAGACAAGATACAAACAAATATATACAAAGCAAGCTAAATATAGGATAAATAGGAGATAATTAACCTAGGGAAGGCACTGGAATTAAGACGGGTTGGGGAAATCTTTCCATAGAAGATAGAATTTTAGTTGGATCTCAAAGGGAGGTCAGTAGCCTGAGGGGAGAAGGGAGGCCATTCCAGGCAAGGGACATAGAAAATTCCCTGAGCCAGCTGATGAAGTGTCTTGTAAGGTGGGTCTTCAAGCAGAGGCCAAAGATGATTTTGATCAGTGAATTAACAAACATTTATTAAGCAAGCAGCGAGGTGGGCACAGAGCAGCAGGCCTGGAGTCCAGAAGACTCATCAGCCTGAGTTCAAATCTGGCTTCAGATGCTTAATAGCTGTGTGATCCTGGGCAAATCACTTAACCCTGTTTACCTGTGTTTCCTCATTTGTAAAATGAGCTAGAGAAGGAAATGGCAAACTACTTCAGTATTTTTGCCAGGAAAAGCCCAAATGGTGTCACGAAGAGTCGAACATGGCTGCACAACAACATTAAACATTTGCCATAGGTCAGGCCCTGTGAAGGTTATGGTGATAAAAATTAAAAAATAAAAAGAAACGGTGTCTGTCCTCAGGAAGCTCACATTGTGCTGGGGGATATAACCTGTTCATAGATAACTAAAAAAGGGGTTTATACCAAACAAATATACAATGATTTGGAATGGTCCCGGGAACATTTGAGAGAATCAGAAAAAGCCTCTTGAAAGACATGGCGCCGAGAAAGCAGAACATTGCATTCCAGGAATGGGGGACAGACAAAAGCATGGAAATAGTAGAAGGAATGCCTTGTACTTCTTGCATTAGGCCAGTTCAGTTGGAGTACAGAGCATGACAGGAAAAATGAAATAAAAGTGAAACTATCTCATCGATGTCACTATTTGCATTCTCAAAACTGAAAGATTTCATGCAGTAGGTCCCAGGGCTTTGTTTTTTGGTTGCCTACTTTATGTTCAACCCCATGAATTTTAAAGCAAGAGCCCTTACTGGTAACTGCTGCTTTGACTTTTGAGTCACTTAATTAAATAGCAATAGTTGACATTCTTCAGGACTGCCCTAAGAGATAATAGTTATTGCTGTCTAAGCCTTTCAGTTGTATCCTACTCTTTGTGATCTCTTTTTGGGGTTTTCTTAGCAAAGATACTGGAGTGGTTTGCTATTTCCTTCTCCAGATCTTTTTACAGATGAGGAAACTGAAGCAAACAAGGTTAAGTAACTTTCCCGGGCTCGCGCAGCTTGTAAGTGTCTGAGGCTGGATTTGAACTCAGGAAGGATGAGTCTTTGTGGCTCCATGCCCAGAACTGTATCTACTGTGACACCTAGCTTCCCAGAGAGAATAGCAGAGCAAGTAGTATTATCTACATTTTGTGAATGAGGAAACAGTCTCAGAGAAGTGATTTGTCTAATGTCACACTTAGCAGCTAAGTGGCACAGTGATGGAGAGAGTACTGGACCTGGAATCAGGCAGACCTGAGTTCAAATCCTGCCTTAGATTCTTATTGGCTGTGTGACCTTGAGCAAGCCATTTAACCTTTGTCTGCCTCAGTTTCCTTAACTGTAAAGTGGAGATAATAACATCTACTTCCCAGGGTTGTTGTGAGGATCAAATGCAATAATATTTGTAAAGTGCTTTGCAAATATTATTGTTAGTGTTATTGTTTGTTAGTAAGTGGCAGTGATGAGGTTTAGGGGTTCAGGGGTACTGGGACCCCAATATCACAACATATGGGTCCTGCCCGAAAGAATTCGACCCAAGCCTTCTTTCAGCCAAAGACAAGGTTTATTAAACATCCGTCATATTGGGCAGACTCTTAAGGAGTCTGAACATTAGTGAGCTAGTGGCTAGATTATAAGACTCTAAGCAGTGGCTAGATTTTAGGAATCTGAGCACCTTAATGGGGACAAGATGGACCTTATATACAGAAAGACTGTGGGAGGGATCTAGGAGTGGCCAAGTAGTTTGGAGTGACTGGAGGAGGGGTCTTAAGAAGCTCTGAATGGGAGTGGCCAGTAAGCTGGGGTGAACTGGACTCCTGGGACCTGGACTACGGAGCCTAGCTAGGATTAAGTGTGGAAAATGGCCTGGGGCCATAGGGAGGGCTAGGCTAGGTTAAGGGTAACAGAATTAGGAGATTGGGTGTAGCCACAAAGAAAGGCCAGTTGATTATAGCCTCAGGCAAATGCCAGAGGTTTGGCTTTGTGGGAAAGTCCAGGGTTTTTCTTTTCTGGGGTCCAGATCCCAACCCCATCAACAGGGCTAGAATTTGAACCCAGGGTTTCTGCTTCCAGGACTGTTGTTCTTCTCAACCATATAACTTAGATGAAAGTAGGTACATTTTTTAAATATACACCATGTACAAGTATTGTAGAGGATGCTATGGAAGATACAAAGAGTTCCTCAGTCAACTGTCCAAGCCTATATTTAATCAGATACATGGCTACATATGCTTTCTTTTCAGAAGCAAAGCTGATTTGAACCAAATTTATTATCTCAATTTGGTTGCAGACTATAATCATAACAAGAAGAGCCGTTGCCCTTACCGGATTGAAAACTGGAGAAACTTAGATAAGGATAGAACACTGAAGCAAAACCTCACTCATGTCCTACTTCACAAGTTAGAGAGACTAAATGACGGAGCTATGTCTACTGAATTCCTGTGTCTTAACCACAGAATCCTGGAGGTATTTAGAAAGGAAAATCTTAAAGTAATAACATAAATATATATAATATATATAATAACATAAAGATGAAAGCACATGCTGAAGGTTTTTGTATTTCCAAATGTTCTGTCTCAAAATCATATTGTTCCTAAAACAAAAAGTATTTTGAGTTGGGGAATCAGTTGTGAATATATTTTAGGGAGCCATGATTTTTGTGTTCTCTCCTCTGACTGAACAGCTGGAGCTATGTGTTGTTTTGGGAATTGAAGGGAACAAAGTGTCTGTTGTCATATCAGCTTTTTATTTTTGCTAAAGTTTGGCTGGTTCCATTAATAAATCAGTCATCACACTGGAATAGAAACTGCTTGTTGGAGAACTGATAGTTTGCTCTGGGTGTGTACAGTTCTGCACATTGGTAGTGCTTTATGTCATTTGTTTCTTGATGTTCAGTGTACTTAAAAAATTCTGGTAAAAGCTCAGTGAGTTGTATTTTTTAAAATTAAATTTTTTTAACTTAAAAAATCTATTTTCTTTCCTTCCCATCTTCTCCAATTAAGGGGAAAAAAAGAAAAAAACAAAAAACCCATTTAACAAATACTCTTAGTTAAAATAATTTCCTTCATTGGTCATGTTCAAAAAATGTCTCATTTATACCCCGAGTCGATCACCTCTTTGTCAGATGGTGAGTCGCAGGCTTCATCACTGGTCTTCTGGAATTATGATTTCCTGACTTCCTTTAAGTCCCGGCTAAAATCTTCTCTTCTTCAGGAAGCTTTTCCCATCCCTTCTGAGTTCTAATGCCTTCCCTCAATGATTTCCCATTTATCTTCTGTATAGTTTGTTTGTACGTATTGTCTCCCCTATTAGGTTGTGAGCTCCTTCGGGCTATCTTGTCTTTTGCGTTTTTGTATCCCTTGCACTTAGCACAATGCCTGGCCCATGTAGGTACTTCATACACATTTATTAACTGACTGTTTGTTCATTGCATTTAAAGTTGTTTGTGTTTATTGTTGTCATCATACAAATTGTTCTCCTGGTTCTCCTCACTTCATTCTGTATCATTTCATACACATGTTCCTAGGTTTCTCTGAAATCATTCGTTTCATCATTTCAGTAGATTGTCAGAGGATGATGATGATGATGATGATGATGATGATGATGATAATGATGAAGATGATAATGATACCACCACTGAGTTAAGTTAAATATTTATGAAACAGAACCCAGCAAAAATATTATCCCACAAAATATCACCCCCTTTTTCATGTTCTCTGTGAAATTCATATATTAATTGACATTTAATTGTGAGCAAGATACTAAGGTCTAGAACTGACCATGGCATTCCCATGCCTAAAAAGCCTTTGGTGGTTTCGTATTGTGTCTGGAATAAAATACAAACTCCTCAGCTTGGCAATTACAATTCTTCACAAACTGGCTTGAACCTATCTTTCTAGCTTTATTTCTTGTCATTCTCTGTCTTACACATGTCCTAGCAGTATCTAGGATACTAGCTGTTTCTGAATTCAATATTCCATGTGCTACCTACCTTCATTCATTCTCTTGGAGTGGCCACATAATCACAAAATCATAGAATTTCATTTGGAAGGGAATTCAGTAGCCATCTGTTTTTTTCCAACCTATTCATGAAAGGATTGCATACTAACACATCTGACAAGTAGTCATTCAGCCTCTGATTGAACACTCCACGGAGAGGAATCCACCACCTTTCAACGCTGGCCATCCATTTTTGACATGGAACCTAAATTTGCCTTTTAGCAACTTCTGACCATTGTTCCTGGTTCTGCCCTTTTGGCCCACATGGAATAAATCTAATCTATCTTCCATGTGACAGCCCTTCAGATACGTGAAGAGAGCTGTCATGTTTCCCGAGTCTGCTTTTCTCCAAGGTAGGTCTCTTTTCCTTCCTTAGTTCCTAATCTTCATAGGATATAGACTCAAAACCTTTCGCTACCCTAGTTAGCCGCATCTAGACAGTCTAGCTTCTCAATGCCCTTTTAAAACCATAATGCTCAGAATTGGATACAATACTACAGATGAAGCCTGATGAATAGTTGAAAGTGGAGGGACCGTTACCTCCTTGTTCCTTTTTTTTTTTTTAAGGCAATTGGGGTTAAGTGACTTGCTCAAGGTCACACAGCTAGTGAGTGCCAAGTGTCTGAGGCCAGATTTGAACTCAGGTCCTCCTGACTCCAGGGCTCGTTCTCTATTCACTGCGTCACCTAGCTGCGCCCCTGTTGTTCCTGATAGCTTTGTTTCTTTAATATAGTCCAAGATCACATTAGCTTCTTTGACTGTCACACCAAACTACTGACTCATATTGAGCTGGCACTCTACTGAAATTCTTGTATTGTTTTCAGATAAACTGCAGTCTAGCCATGACTTTTCCATCTTGAACTTGATTTTTTGAACCCAAACTGTGTGACTTTACTTTTATCTTTATTGAATTCCATCTTATTAGATTCAGACCAGTGCTCTAATCTATCAGGATCTTTTGGGAAACGTGTCCTGACACTCAATGTTAGTTTACTTCCCAGCATTGTGTCAGCTGCAGACATGGTGAGCTTGGCATCTATGGCTTTGTCCAAGTCATTGATGAAAATGTTTAACAGAAGACCAAGCACAGATCCCTTCTGAAGACCTCCTGCTCCATTGACACTGAGCCATTAACCACTATACCTTGAATCTTGTCATCCAACCATTTCTGAAACCATATTCTGACATAGCAGATAGATAACAGGTCTCTCAGGAAGACTTGGGTTCAAGTCTCACCTCTGAAACATATTGTCTGTATGACTATGAGCAAATCACTTTACCCCTCTCAGTGCTCTAGGCCACTCTTTCAGAATTGCAAGTGGTAGAAACGGTGCTAATCTGCTGTAATAAAGGGAGTTTTCTTACCTAGGAATTCCCTCTCCTAATGAAATCCCAATTCCAGTCTCTATTCTCTTTCTAAATCTATCTACACAATTACTGTATCCAGAGCTGTGCTAAAGTCTAGGCAAGCTATGCAAAGCATTTCCCACATCTGCAAGTTCAGTAATGCTATCAGCAAAGAAAATGAGATCAGTACAGCATGATATGTTTTTGATTGTGCTGGATTTTGTTTTGTTGTTTTTTGGAAAATCATTTTTTAAATTATAACCTTAAAACAATATCAATAAAACTAAATGAAAATAAGCAAAAATAAACATCAATATTATGTAAAACATTCTTCAATAATGATAAACTTATGTCTTCTAATCTGTCATTTTTGCATATTTACACAGATAACATAGATATACCTAATCAGTGATATTTATGCTGCTTTTCTCATTCTGCTATATTTACTTTTCATCATCCAGGCCGTCTTTCCCATGTTTATATCTTCTTTGTCATTTTTGATGGCATGTTATGATTGTATGCCATTATTTTTTCCAACCATTACCCAACTATTAGACATGTGTTAGGTTGTTTTTCACAGTTGACAATAATGCAGTTACAGATATTTTGTATCTATAGTTCTTTTTCCTTTTAAATTATATTCTTAGAAGTTTCCCAGTAATGGAATCAGCAGGTGAAAGGGTATGATCAGTTTTCTAATTCTTATTACATATTGCCAAATTTGTCTCCCAAAAGATTACACCAATTTATGCCTCCTTGAGAAAGGTAATAGTGCATTTCAGTCTTGCCAGCACTGTTCTGGCCATTTTAAATTTATTTTAAAAATAGATTTCCATTAATATCTTTTGTTAATTAATACTTTTCCTTCTATATCCCTTGCTCTTGTCTGTCTCTGAGAAACATCCCTTATAACAAAGAAAAAAAGAGGAAGGGGAAAAAATTGAACAAGTTTAACATGATATGCAAGTTTCTACATTCATGGTCCCTCCACATCAGCAAAGGATCAGGGGAAGTGTTTTCTCATCTTTTCTTTGGGAGTATATTTGGTCATTATCATTTTATAGCATTGTTTCAGTTGTTTTATGGTGGTTGTTCATTACATTTACACTGTGTGCAGTCATTGTGTATATTGTTTTCCTGGTTCTGGTCACTTCCCTTTGCATCAGTTCATTAAAGTCTTTCCATGCTTCTCTGTCTTCATCATGTTTATAATTTTTTATACCACAATAATATCCCATTATATTTATGTACCAAAATTTGTTTAGCCATTCATCAATTGATGAGTACTTACTTAGTACTTCCAGTTCTTTGCCATCACAAAAAAAGTGCTGCTATAAACATTTTTGTGTATATGAATCCTTTATTTTTGTCAGGGACCTTCTTGGGATATATGCCTGCCAGTGATGGGTCAAATGGACATTTTAGGGCTGGTTTTTTTTTTTTTTTTTTTTGCATAATTCTAAATTGCTTTCCAGAATTGCTATTCTAGGTTGGAACACTTCACAATTTCGCTGATAATGTCTGCCCAGCTTTCTAAAACTTTTCAAATATTGACTATTCCCATCTTTTGTCATCATTACCAATTCATAGAGTATGAGATGAAACCTCAGAACTTTTGATTTGCATTTCTTTTATCATTAGGGACTTAAAGCATTCTTTTATATGTTTGTTAATGGTTTACTGTTCTTTTGAGAACTATTTGTCCTTGTTGTTTGACCATTTAATTACTTTGGAATTCCTTTTACTTTTTTATATATCTTTTTTGGTTGGTTGGTTGTTTTTTTTTTTTTTGCTTTTTGGTGAGGCAATTGGGGTTAAGTGACTTCTTCAGAATCACACAGCTAGTGAGTATCAAGTGTCTGAGGCCGAATTTGAACTCAGGTTCTCCTGTCTCCAAGGTCAGAGCTCTATCCACTGTGCCACCCAACTGCCCCTCTATATATCTTTGATTTTTAATTTAAAAAAATTTTTTTTAAAATTTTTAAGCAATTGGGGTTAAGTCACTTGCCCAGGATCACACAGCTAGTAAGTGTCAAGTGTTTGGTCTGAGGCCACATTTGAAATCAGGTCCTCCTGACTTCAGGGCTGGTGCTCTATCTACTGCGCCATCTAGCGCCCCTCTATATAGCTTTGATATTGAGCCTTTATCAGAAATATTTTGATACAAAATTTGTTTTGCCAATCCACTGTTTTACTTGTTATTCAAGATGCATTAATTTTTGTGCAAAAGCTTTTAATATGATATATTTTAAAACTTTTTCTTTTATCTCTTGTAGTCTCTGACCCTTGTTTGGTTAAGAGTTCACCCCCTACTCATAACTATGAAAGATAAATGATCTGCCTCTCTTGCAATTTTTTAATGGCACATTTAGGTCACTCATCCATTTTGAATTTATTGTGGAATAAGGTGTGAGATTTTGGTCTAAACCTAATTTGTGCCAGCCTATTTTATGGTTTTCCCAAAAGTTTCTATCCTATCAATTCTTTCCTAGATAGCATTTTTGAATTTCTTAAACTTTGGATTATTGAGTTCATTTACTTCTGATAACAGCCCTAGAGTCAGGAGGACGTGAGTTCAAATCCAGCCTCAGACACTTACTAGCTGTGTGACCCTGGGCAAGCCACTTAACCCCAATTGCCTTAAAAAAAAAAAAAGAAGCCCACATTTACTTCTGATTATTTCCTCGTCTAGTCTATTCATTGATCTACTTTTTCTGTTTTTTAACTAGTACCAAATAGTTTTGGTGGTTGATGTTTTATATTATAGTTTGAGATTTGGAAGTGTTATTTTGCCTTCATTTCTGCCATTTTTTCATTATTTCCTTTACTGGGGCTTTGCAATCATTACTTCCCTTTTTAGATTTTCACCTACCATCTCTTTAATAATTCACACATTCCTCAAAATCTTTTTCTTCAAGGTTCAGCTCCGGTGCTTCCTACTTCCTAAAACTTACCTTCATTTTTTCTGATCTGTGGTGTCCTTGCTACTCAAATTACTTTCTATTTATAAATTCACATATATCCATGGGAAGATTTTACATATATATGTGTATGTATATATGTGTAATGTACACATTCCCACATATAAAATCTTCATACATACATATATATGAACTGGCAATCAACTATAATTAATTAACAATTAATGAGAGAATAAATGTGGCAGTGAGAAGTTGGGCTATGTTACAATGAGGCTCTTGGGGTATGTGACTTGGATTACACCAAATCTTGGTCAAAGAGACTTATCAATTTCCGTATCATCTGTTTAACAAAAAGGAGAATCAACATTTTTTCTGACCAGTCTGAGTAAACACAATGATCAGGAATTCTCCCATTACCCCAAACTTAGAATTTCTTTTTACTGCCTTTGATTAGCTCTTCGCCTGGGTAAGCCTTTGAGCAAGATTTCCCACACTGGTTGATTTCTGGCTGAGGATGTAGAAAAGGGGAAAATCTATTGTTCTCATCCACTAATTAGTTATTAATACAAGAAAGAAATAATCATTTCTCTCATGTATATATACACATACACATAAAATCTTTCTGTAGAATGTAAAGTTGTTAGTGGATAAGAACTCTTTGTATTTGTATACCCTAGTACTTAGACCACGTATAAATTGCATAATTTTGGTCTGTCCTGTAATTTTTCATCTATGTAGGAAGCTAGTGTAGGAAGGAAACTATTCCTACCTATAACAGATCTTGAGGGTTTCAAATGTTCCATAACTTGTAGTCTTAGAGAGTTGCCTGTGGCACTGGGAGGTTAAGTGATGTCCTTAGAGTTAAACCAGCAGTATGAATAAATGAAGTAATGACAGAGTATTAATTAGGTAGTATGTGCAACGCACTGTTAAACCCTGGGGATACAAATAGAAAAGCAAGACAGTCATTCTTTTCTAGGAGCTCACATTCTAATGGAGGTGATAACATGTATGGTAGATTTCTTTTACAAGTCAAATGGAAACATCCCATTGTCCATAGAATGCGGCTGCAAAGCATATGGTAATTCATCATATTAAAGGTCAGTTCCACTGATTAAAATTGTATCATTTTCTAATGTTGAACCATTTGATACCTTCAAGGAGTGTGGTAGCAAGGATTGGTGTTCTATTCCCAGGGCTTTTGAGCTTACCTACTCTTGGCTCTTGGTGGCAGTTGATCATCAGTTGGTATTGTTGGTGGTGAGAAAGGTGGGCCCCTTCTCCATAGTCATTTCTCCCCATTATTATGACTGTGGGGTATAGGCTGAAAGCAGGACTTAAGATCTGGAGGACGCTATTATTTCCAAGGTTTGTGGACTCAGGATCTTAGACTATCTCTGTTTTGGAATGTGGGGAGATAGGGATGGTGGGAGTTTGACTTGTCTGGCGTGTGCTACCTCAATATCTCTCCATCAGGGTGGGTTTCTGTTTCAGTAAGATTGATTCATCTGCTCCAGTGGTCACAATTGGTCATAGTTGGTGAATATGGCTATCTCCTCCACAATGGTTGCTCCTGTCGATGATGGTTGTTGGAAGCAGAGCTAGTCATCTGGTAACACTGCTGTTCCCAAAGGTATTGGATTCGGGGTTCTGGGCTATCTCCACTGGGATTTGAGTCGAGGTAGTGGTCAAAGAGGTGATTGGTGGTGGTGGTGGGGGTGGGTGGTGGTAGTGGTTTAACTTGCCTGGTACAGGCTGTCTTCTGTCTCTCCCACAGGGTATCTTGCTTCCTTTGCTAGGCTGGCTTGGCTTTGAGGTCTTCCCGACTCTGAGGTAGCTTTCTGCTCTGTACCCCACATTGTTACTCACCAATAAATTTTTAGTGAGTTGATACTGTCAGCCATGATTTCACTTTAGTCTCTTTAGGAAAACAACTGACTTGACTCTTCTTAGCTTATAAACAATAAGAAACTGGACAGTGACATTTCAAGAAAAGTGAACAGAGACCTTCCAGTGTTTTAAAATTTACACATTTAGGCAATGATCTGTGGTAATGTGTAGTGATATTTAGGGGAGGGGAAAGATTCTGTGCTAAAAGGGTAACATTTGTCTTAATATAGAAGCCCCTACTACTTCAAATATTGAATTTGGCCACTGTGTAAGCCCAGGTGGGTGTGTATTTCTCTGAGCCTTAGTTATACATTTCCCCAGAGCCTGAGTGACTCATGTTTTTGACGTGCACATGCATGTTTTCATTGGCAAGGATGATAACTGTAAAATGGCAAAATTATGTCTGCATATTCTGTGGATTTATCTATAGCTGCTCACTCAGAAATATCTGTGATGTTGATGGAATTGTATAAATTCTAATCAAGACAAAGTTATCCCTTTTGGCAATTTCTTGCATAAAAATATGAATCATGTAAAAGCCATCAAGAAAAAAAAAGAACAAATGCTGTAATGTCAGGGTTCAGGGCTGGTAATAGATGGATCTTAAAACATTTTATTTTGGTTTCCTTTGTGTTGAAGAATGGTTGGTAACATCACTTTTAATTTAAGAAAATAGAATAATTCAATGCATGTGATCTCCTTCATGTGGACTCAGCCTCCAATGTTGTACATTACAACCCATCCATTACTCTTTATCCTATATGATTTTTGTTCATATTTTCCCCAAATAGAGAATCCAGCCGACACACTAGTAAACTCCCTTTAGGTCTTTTACCAGCGTATCACTACTAATACAATATTTGGGCTATCAGTATTCCTTCCACAGTATTACAACTGTTTTACTATATATAATAAGCTTTGCCCAGTTATATCTTAATGTACATATGAGATGTATGTTTATTATTCTGTGAGAAAAATTTTAATTTTAAACTTTTATTCAGGATAAGGTTAGAGCAAACTAAATTTAAAGCTTTATAGCAGGGATTCTTTTTTTTTAAAAAAGTTATTTATTTATTTTTAGTTTTCAACATTCACTTCCTCAAGATTTTGAGTTCTAAATTTTCTCCCCCTCCCTTTCCCCCACTCCTCAAGATGGCACACAATCTGATATAGGTTATATATATACATTCATATTAAACATATTTTCACATTAGTCATGTTGTAAAGAAGAATTAGAACTAATGGGAGGAGCCATGAGAAAGATAACAACAAAAGAGAGCAAATGGTATTCTTCAATCTGCATTCAGACACCACAGTTCTTTTTCTGGATGTAGACAGCATTTTCCATCATGAGTCTTTTGGAGTTGTCAAGAGCTAAGTCTATCAAAGTTAGTCATCTCACAATGTTGCTGTTACTGCGTACATTGTTCTTCTGGTTCCGCTCACTTCACTAGGCATCAGTTCATGTAAGTCTTTTTAGGTTTTTCTGAAGTCTGCCTGCTCATCATTTCTTATGGAACAATAGTATTTCATGACATTTATATACCACAACTTGTTCAACCATTCCCAATTGATGGGCATCCCCTCAACTTCCAATCCTTGGCCACCGTAGAAAGAATATAGCAGGATTCTTAAGATGCAGTCCATTTTTTAAACTTGTTTAAACAATATTTGATATAGGGGAAAGGATCAAGCATTTATTTACCTATAGGCCTACTGTGGGTTAGGCACTGTGCTAAGTACTTCACAAATATTAGCTTGTTTGATTTTCACAACAACTCTTGGAGGTAGGTGTTATCATTATCCTAACTTTGCAGTTGAGGAAATTGGAGCAGACAGAGGTTGAATGACTTGCCCAGGGTCACACAGCTATTAAGTGTGTAAATCTGGATTTGAACTCAGGTCTTCCTGACTCTAAATTAACCATAGTTTCTACTGTACCACCTAGTTGCCTATCTATATTTTAATTTTTGCATTTAAAAACATTATTCTGGGGCAGCTAGGTGGCACAGTGGATAGAGCTCTGGTCTTGGAGTCAGGAAGACCTGAGTTCAAATCCAGCCTCAGACGCTTGACACTTACTAACTTTGTGACCCTGGGCAAGTCACTTAACCCCAACTGCCTCACTGAAAAGCAAAAAACAAACAAACAAAAACCGTTATTCCAAGAAGAGGTCCATTGACTTTACCAAGACAGTCAAAAGAGTTCATTATACAAAAAAGTTAAGAACTCTTACTTTATATGCCTCTTCTTTAAAATTGTAAGAACGAAGGCATATGACAGCACGTAAAATAATACTCATGCAACTAGTGTCTTTTTCTAGAGATGTTTGTGATAGCTGCACAGTATGGATAACTACACGTGGCATAAAATAGATTTTGTTTTATCTCAATGAAAACTGGAACATGCTCTGTTTCTCTTATGAATGGTAGGAGAATCAGACACTTCTGCACTTTAGATCTACATTAGTAGGGAGAAGTGAGTATGTAAGAGAGAAAATAAAAAGTGAAAATTCAAGGGAAACACTTCTATTGAGCCTGTGAGTCTGCCAGTATGATCTGTGTGAAGTCACCTGGATCTCAGTGTTTTTCCTCTTTGCATCAGCTCCATGAAAGCTGTTGGAAATGCTTCCCTTCACCCACATCAATGTGACTTTGCAAAATAAGAAATGACCCAAATTTGGAATTAAGCTTCTTTAATCACTTTTCTCCTTATAGTTGTTTTTTAAACCTTTACATCCCTTGTTCTCTCCCAACCCTTAAGAACTTATAATCACATAATGAATACTAACCCCATGCCCCCCACTTCCACAAAGATGCAGGATTCCTTTTTTTTTTTGAGCTAGAAAGAAATTAAGAATATCCCAAGAAAGAAAATACGGTTAGAGCGCCCAGAAAATAAAGGTGGCCAACTCAACCCTATTATCTAGTTTGCCATTTCCACTAAAACTCAATATTCAGGTCTCTCCAGCTTATCTTTTCTATTTTCTTTTGCACCATCTCCTCCAGGACTCTTCTATATCCCAATTTCAGTTTGAGAAAATGTGGCCGTCTTCTACCAAAAATGAATACAAGGTGCCTACGTTTCACTTGGTTACTTAACCTATTTCATATGTATATGTCTTGTCTCATCAAACTAAATTTGGAGGACAAGGGATATACTCTTATGATATGGTATCCCTTAACACCTAGCAGAGTGTTTTGTGCATAATAGTTTTTAATAATGAAGTCTCTGGACATAACCTGTTTTTGCTAGTACCGGCTTTGAGGCGGGCCTTCTGAGGCCTCCCCAGACACAGCAACAGTGCCTATGACCAGGTACCTAAAGGAATGCCTTTGAACCTTCCAATCACCTTCCTTTCTCAAATGACCTCCACTTTCTTTTTTTTTATTAATAAATTTATTTATTTTTAATTTTCAACATTTACTTCCACAAGATTTTGAGTTCCAAATTTTGACCCCATCTCACCCCTCCCCTCACCCCAAGATGGCATGCATTCTGAATACCCCTTCCCCTAGTCTGCTTTCCCTGCTATCTCTACCCCCCTTCCCCTTCTATATTCCTGTAGGGCGGGATAGATTTCTGTATCCCATTTCCTGTATTTCTTATTTGCATGTGAAAACATTTTTTTAAAACATATGTTTTTAAAACTTTGGGTTCCAGATTTTCTCCTTTCTTCCCTCCCCACCCATTGAGAAGGCAAGCAGTTCAATACAGGTTATACATGTGTAGTCTTGCAAAACACTTCCATAGTAGACATGCTGTGAAAAATTAACTCTATTTCCCTTAATCCTATCCTGCCCCCCCATTTATTCTATTCATTCTTTTGACCCTGTCCCTCCTCAGAAGTATGTGCTTCTGATTACCCCCTTTCCCAATCTGCCCTCCTCTCTGTCATCCTCCTACTCTCTCTTCCCCTTCCCCTCCTATTTTCCTGTAGGGTAAGACAGATTTCCATACCCAATTGAGTGTGTATGTTATTCCCTCCTTAAGTCAAATCCTATGAGAATAAGATTCGCTCATTCCCTCTCACCTTCCCCCGTTTCCCCTCCACTACAAGAGCCTTTGCTTTTCTGTTTTTTTGTGAGATAATTTACCCTGTTCTACCTTTCCCTTTCTCCTTCTCCTAGTATAATCCTCTCTCACCTCTTAATTTTATTCTCTAGATATGACCCCTTCATTTTCATCTCACCCTGTGCCCTCTATCTATCTATCTATCTATCTACATACATATAATTTTTTCCCTCCAACTACCCTGACAAAGGTCTCATGAATTACAAATATCATCTTTCCATGCAGAAATATAAACAGTTCAACCTTAATAAGTCTCTTATGATTTCTCTTTCCTGTTTACTTCTTCATGTTCCCCTTGAGTCTTGTATTGGAAAGTCAAATTTTCTATTCAGCTCTGGTCTTTTCATCAAGAATGCTTGAAAGTCCTCTATTTCACTGAATGACCATTTTTTCCCCTGCAGGATTATACTCAGTTTTGCTGGGTAGGTGATTCTTGGTTGTAATCCTATCTCCTTTGCCCTCTGGAATATTATATTCCATGCCCTGCAGTCGGTCCCTTAATGTAGAAGCTGCCAAATCTTGTGTTATCCTGATTGTGTTTCCACAATACTTGAATTGTTTCTTTCTGGCTGCTTGTAATATTTTCTCCTTGACCTAGGAACTCTGGAATTTGGCTACAACATTCCTAGGAGTTTTCCTTTGAGGATCTCTTTCAGGAGGAGATCGGTGGATTCTTTCAATTTCTATTTTGCCCTCTGGTCCTAAAATATCAGGGCAGTTTTCCTTGATAATTTCTTGAAAGATGATGTCTAGGCTCTTTTTTTGATCATGGCTTTCAGATAGTCCAATAATTTTTAACTTCTCTCTCCTGGATCTATTTTCCAGGTCAGTTGTTTTTCCAATGAGATATTTCACATTGTTTTCTAATTTTTCATTCTTTTGGATTTGTTTTACAGTGTCTTGATTTCTCATAAAGTCACTAGCTTCCAGTTGCTGTTTTCTAATTTTTAAGGAAGTATTCAGTAATCTTTTGAACTTCCTTTTCCATTTGACCGATTTTGTTCTTTAGGGCATTCTTCTCTTCATTGGCTTTTTGGACCTCTTTTGCCATTTGGGTTAGGCTATTTCTTAAGGTGTTATTTTCTTCAGTATTTTTTTGGGTCTCCTTTAGCAAGCTGTTGACTTGTTTTTCATGATTTTCTTGCATCACTCTCATTTCTCTACCCAGTTTTTCCTCTACTTCTCTTACTTGCTTCTCAAAATTCCTTTTGAGCTCTTCCAAGGCCTCAGACTGATTCATATTTTTCTTGGAAGTTTTGGATGTAGGAGCTTTGACTTTGTTTTCTTCTTCTGGTTGTATGTTTTGATCTTCTTTGTCACCAAAGTAAGATAATCTAGTCTTACTCTTTTTGCGCTGCTTGCTCATGATCCCAACCAATTACTTGAGTTTTAAACTTTTTATTAAGGTAAGAGTCTGTTTCCAATGTGGAGAATGTACTGTCCCAAGCTTTGGGGGTTTGTACAGCTATTTTCAGATATACTTCTAGGGACCTGAAAATTTTCAGTTCTTCCAAGGTGCTACGATAAGGGGCGAGGTGTTTCCTTTCCACCACCACTACAAGTTCCACCACACCAGCGCTCCTCCTCACCCCAGGACCACCGCTCAGAACTGTGACCCAGATCCAAGCACAGGTAAAGCAAGAGAATCCTGCCGCGGCACCGGCAAAGAGATCCTTGCAATCCCCCTCTGATCAGCCACTGGATTCCCCCTCCGCCTTTGGGCCGGAAGCTCAGGAGGCAGCCACTGCCCTCGGGGAAGCTGAGACCTAGCTTCTTCTCTCACCACAGTCACAGACTTTTCCCACTGACCTTCTAAGTTGCCTTTGGCATTCGTGAGTTGAGAAGTCTGGAAACCGCCACAGCTGCCTGAGATTCAGTCCTCTGAGACCTGCTCCAGGGTCGCTGCAGCCTGTGCGCCCACACCGACCTGCGCTCTTCTCCCAGCCTGGTGTGATATACCTTTCCAATCCAGGTTGTATTGGGCTGGAAATTTGTTTTACTCTGATTTTTTGTGGGTTCTGCTGCTTTAGAATTTGTTTATAGCCATTTTTTATAGGTATTTGGAGGGGTTTGAGGGAGAGCTCTAGCAAGTCACTGCTTTCCCTCTGCCATCTTGGCTGCGCTCCCTAAATGACCTCCATTTTCCATAGATCGATTGCCTGGATTATTTTCCCAAAGATCAGAAAATTTCTGTCCCTTTTTACTCTCTGTATTCCAGTGATACCGAATACCTGTGTTTCTACTTCTTCATTCCCATCCACCTCAGCCCTCTCCTTGCTATGTCCTACTCCAAATGTACCCTCTCTTTCCACTGCACCCTCTTCAATATTTGTGCCATAATTAACAAACCTCCTCTCAAATTAAATTACTTCTTCTCTTGCTCCCTCCACCTTCTGGCGCTGGTTGAGACTAGGCTTCCTCCTGAGGACTCTGCATCGTTGGTCAGGCTTTCTGGTCAATACCCCCTCAACTCACTGGTGAAAGCAAGACCTTCAGAATATTCCTCATTCTTCATTGCCACTTCCCAGATTCTCCTTCATATTGCTTTCCCTCAGAAATCTTTCTTCCTTTAAGATTCACATTATCTGTTTATTACTCAATACGAACCTGTTGGCCATTATCTGCTGACCATCAGGATTTCAGTTTCCTTCCTCGATGACTTCTAGTGCCTGATCTTTGTCTTCTGTATACATGTTGGTTGATGTTCTCTCAGATACCTTGTGAATTCTACATTCTGTTAAACTCTAAAGTCCTTTTCCTTCACTCCACCTCAGTTATAGGCAGAAAGTAGTAATTTGGAACAACTTCTCATATGATTGTTAATAGTTTTTAATTCTTTTGAGAGTTGTTTATTCATATTCTTTGACCACTTATCCACTGTGGAATGGTTCTAGGACTTAGAGATTTATGTTAGCTTTCAGTATATCTTGGATATCAGACATTGGGTTGTGTTCTAAAAGTTCATCTACAGGTTTGGGACTCATGTTTTCTGCATAGAAACATATTATATTTATCACCTATCTGTGTAAGGCATTATGTTGTCAGTGGTTGTTAGAGACTCGGGCCAATTCAGAGAAGCTTTGTTTAATCTATTTAGTAGTTCTGGTGGGTTTAGATTAGATGACTGCTCAAGTCTCTTCTAACACTGAGATACTGGGAAGCCTTTCTTGACTTAGCTATCAGTGATCACAACCTCATTTAAATTCCTGAGACATTTTTCTTAAACCTTGTTCATTTGTAATGTATATTTCTTAAGCCTCCGAATGTTAATTTATTTCTTTATGTGTATGTCTTATCTCCCCAACTGGACTGTAAGCTGTTTGAGGTTTAGTCTCATATCTTTATGTGCATCACCACATAGTAGGTAAATGTTTGAAGATTGTGCTGTTGCTAAGATACATAGCTTTTGGGATAAAAATGGCTACAGAGGATTAGTATTAGTTAGTATTAATTAGTATTAATGACACCCTGAGATGAAAGAGTTTATGCTTAGGATTTCATCCCTTGTTTAAATGATGATCCCCACTAAACTCTGGCGTCTCCTTATGTTTGGGGGTGACCTCAATTCCTCAGAGGAATGGAACAAATAATCTCTGGCTACAACAACAACAATAGCAGCTAACATTTATATAGCACCTACCATGTGCCAGCACTGTGTTAAGTGCTTTACAAATATTATCTTATTTGATCCTCACAACAATCCTAGGAGATAGGTGCTATTTTTACTTCTAGTTTACAGATGAGGAAACCAGCAGAAGTTTAGTGACTTGCCCAAGGATATACAACTTGTAGGTGTCTGAGGCAGGATTTGAATTCGGGTCTTCCTAACTGCAGGCCTCAGCTAGCTATCAGTAGGTCCTACCAAACTGGAAAGGCTTCAGATAGAGGTTAAACAACATATAGGACAAAGACCAGCCCAAATGAATTTGGAAAAGCTCATTACTAGGTGATGAAATTTTTTGGCCAAGGCCATCTAGGAAGTCCTAATAAGATGCAGTGAGGTTGTGATCTGCATTGGTGAAGGGGGTAGCAGTGCTAGAGAAATACCTTCACTCCTTGAAATGTAGAAATAGGTCAGATAATGACTGCCCAAGTAGCTTTGCAAGAGAATGTTTGTGTTGCACTGTGTACTAACATGAGCTGGCACGAACTTATCAGTGCTGGAAAAACAATTCTTAATTTTTAGGGTGTTACTAGTAAACTTCCTGCTGGCTTAAGCAATTTGTTCTGTAGAGGTAATTGTGTGTGTGTGTGTGTGTGTGTGTGTGTGTGTGTTGTGTGTTTCCTCTGACAGGTGTTTAGGGAGTGAATTTTCAAAATATGTCTCCATAAAGGAGGGGCATCTCGACTCCATTAATTCATGTCTCGAATGCTGGTATGTCTTTGCAAGTCCTAGATGCATTGTCTTACTGTTTTACAACGTGTTCATTCCTTTCCCTGGGTTTACTTTTAATGGTGTCATTAGGTTTTCTTGGGATTTGTATTCAGCCTTGTAGATTTTTCACTTCCAAGACTCTTCAACCTTCTTTTGCTTTAAAATGAACTTGATCCTGCTCTCTTTCTCCCATAGGTAAGGGAGGTTCCTCAGCCCTGACCCAACCTTGCTTGAAAACAGTAACCCAGAGCAATGCTGGTAGGCCGGGTGGGTGGAGAAACCTATAAAGGAGACTCTAGCAGAGTGTTTACCAAGAGCTTTTAGCTACTGAAACACTCCACAATTATCCACCTGGCTTGTCAGTCAAGGGAAAAGTAGTACTGCTTGATGGTGCTGCCTTTGTGGTTGGCATGTCAAGCGGAAGACTTTGTTGCTCTTCTGGTTTAAAAAGCTACAGATCTCTGAATTGACATTGAAATAATAAAAATAATAATAATAATAAATAATAACTGGCATCTGTATGAGATTTTGTTTGCAAAAGTCCCTGACTTAAATGATCTCTTTTGATTCTCCATGTTTTTCTGGTCCAGTTCAGACCTGTGATTTCATCAATGTAGGAAACTATCCCTAAGGTAACACCCTCTACTGATGAAGATTGCCAGCTGTTTTGTACTTTGGGGTCTGCAGTTACACAGCTGGTTTTGTCAGAGGCAGGGCTTAAACCCAGGTCTTCCTGACCCTGGGTCTTTGTTCTATATTTACTGTGCTGTGCTGCCTCCACATTTTACAGATCAGGAAACTGAGGCTGAGAGAGATTAAGTGACATGTCCAGAGTAACAGGGTAAATATTTAATAAATAGAACAGCTCTCTTTTGTTTAACATACTGGGGAAGCGAGGAGAATTTCCTTTTTATTTCAGCTACCTATTAAATTGCCTAGTAGTTTGCCTTTGCAGAACATTTCTGTGCTTTGCTTTGTTTTTTGCCAAGATAATTAGGTCCACTGTTCTGCCACTCGCTGATTCTAGGAATTTCATGATAAACCTCTGCCACGATGCCGCCATTTCAGACCAAATAAAACGATGTTTTCTTTGCAAAAGCATATAAGTAAGTGGTAAATAAAATATGATTAGGAAAGAAAATATATATGTACATTTTTTTATATAAACACATTTGCATATTTATATAATACTTCTCATCAGTATTTGAAATACAAAACCAAGGTATTCTTGATGAAACTTTTTCATTAGAATATACATACATTTCTTTACACATATTTGATGTGTTCGTCATTACTTTACATAGTTGCTACATGTCTATGCAATTAAAAAATTCAGGTAGCACAGCGCACTGATTTCTGAAATGCTTCAAGGAAAAGAATGAGAAAATAATCTGCCAAGTCAATCTGCAGGATTATTAGTCAGATGAAAGACAGGTTAGTTTTGGCTAGTCTTTCTTGTATAACCACACAACAAGTCTGCAAATATTGTCTGCTTTATTCTTGTTGCAACACTCCTCCACGTGGGAGCTTTCATGCTTTTAAATATCTATAGTGCGTCTATTTTGAGGTGTTCCCTCAAAGCCAAGAGATGCTAAATATTTTCCAGATTAAAATCTTATGTCTATTGACTGCTGTTTATTTGTTGTGAGGGCTGAACAAACTAATGTATCTAAGAGCACCCTGTGAAATAAAGGATTATTATTACTATTATACTAAATGAGTGACTAAAACATGTTTGGAGCTACTTTCAAAAATTGATTTTCTAGGGACTCCTTTTTATATCTTCATTTGAAACCAGGATTTATGGTAGCTTTATTTTAAAAAAGTTTTAGAAAGCTTAAGTGGTAAATGAATTTTGTAGGTTTGGCTCTAAATAGGAATTTCAGGACTGGCATGTTTGTTAGGAGTGAGGGAAAAGGACAGGGAAATCTACCTTAGGACTTGTTATTTTCACACGAGGCTCTGCAAAGCACCTCAAATTCAACATACCCAAAACTAAATTCATCTTTCCCCCCTAAATCTATCACTCCTCTTAACTCTTATACTTCTATTGAGTATACCATCTTCCTTCTGGTGACTCAGGCTGAGAAGCTTGGATTCCTCTTTGACTCTCTTATTTCCTTCATCCTTCCCATCCATGGATTTTCAAGTCCTTTTGACTATGCCTTGGCAATATCTCTCACTGTATTTCTTCCCAGTTATCCTCATTAGCTTTCTTTGCATGTACCATTGAAGAGACAAGATAGTACAATGGATAGAACATTGGACTTCTATTTAGGAAGATCTGGGTTGCCTTAAATACTTACTAGTTTTGTCACCCTAGCAAGTCACTTAGCTTCTTTGTTTCCTCATTTGTAAAATGAGCATAGCTCATATATAATAATAGCTTTTGTACTTCTAAAACTTAGTTGTTATTATTAACATAAGTATTATTGCTACTATTGTTGCTACTATTACTAATAACAATTTCCAGTTTCTTCTCCAATCCATCATTTCTACCCATTTTCTAAAGCCCTGCTCTGATCAAATCGCCATTCAGAATTCTTTGATGGCTCCTCATGGCCTATTAAATAAAGTATAAACTCCTAATCCTCATACTTACAGACCCTTTTCAGATATATGCTGTTTCCAACTTACTCTCCCTACTTTGTTCTTCTCTTATCTATCTGTTCATGTCTTGATGCATCTTTTTTGGAACAGGCTGCAGTACTATTCCCACTCCCACTGCCCATTCTCTTCCTGTTGATATGAGTCTTTCTTCAAGGATTAAACCACATCCTCTACAAATCTTTCTCTGGACAGATACACTCCTCCCTCCTGCTTCATATTTCTTATAAGAACTCTACCCTCCCCTTCTTGTTTATAATTATACAGTCTAGGGGCAGCTAAGTGGTGCAGTACATAGAACACTGGCCCTGGTGTCAACTGGAGGACCTGAGTTCAAATCTGGACTCACACACTTATTAGCTGTGTGACCCTGGGCAAATCACTTAATCCTAATTGCCTCAAAAAAAAGGGGAAATGAAAAAATATATAATTGTATAGTCTGCTCCCTGGTACCATAATTATTTGTGTATGTTTCCAGCTCTAAATTTATGACCCTGTGATCTTTGTAAATTCCTCAAGGATATAATCTTTGTCATATTTATCTTTTGTATTCTAGCAACTAGCACTGTATCCAGGGTCTTCACATGGTAGTCACTTAATGTTTATTGAATTGAATTTGCATAATTCATATTTTGTGTAAAAGAAAAGCAAGTGACAATAGTTGAATGAAGTTGGCCCACTTGAACCCATTAAACAGCTGGCTTTCACTTTACCTTCTACCTTCTAAAATTTTGAATAAAAAATAGTTCTGTCCTAGTCTAATGGCCCCATGGAAATTCCAATAATAGTAAATCAAATGTAGCTTTATTTAACTCTTGGTCAAAGGAGGAACCTTTTGGCAGGTGGTAGAGTAATTGCAGTAAAGTAACAATGTCACTTCACTTAGAAAATTGATTCACAGGGTGCAAAGGATTAAAAAAATATTCTGCTGGTTCTTGAGATTATTACCCAGTAGGGCAGCATCACTACAGCTAAATAGTGGCGGGCTCCAGCTTTTTGAAACAAAGCTGAGAGAGTAAGAATAGAATAAGTTTTACGAAGCATTTTTAATGCTACTGGCTAGGTTATGCAGTAATTACCTCTTATTAGCACTACTACCACAAGCTGTAATTCGCTCACCTGAGGCAGAGTGCAGTACAGAGATTTGCCTAACTATATTCCATCCAGCTTACTTCTTGCTGAAATCCAGACAAAATGTATCTATGCAGTCCTTAGATCTACCTACCTTGCTACCCTGTCAAAAAAAAAAATGAGGTTAGCGTGGTATGATTTGTTATTGGTAAGACTATGTTGCCTCAACTCATCACTGCTTTTCTTTTTAAGTGCTCATAAATCATTCCTTTAATAATGACTTATAAAATTTTTTTCGGGAATCGAAATCAAGCTCACCAAACCAGGTATGAATAACCTACCTTTTCCCCTTTTTCGAAAATCGAGATGTTTACTATCTCTGGGTTTTTCTGTATTTCTCTTGTTTGCCACAGTTTTTCCAAAGGTCATTGATACTAGCTCGTTAATTACATCTACATATTCTTTCAGGATCTTGGGCTGCAGTTCATTTGAGCCACTGAGGACACCTAGGTGTTCTGTTTTCAAGGCCTCATTTGGTTAACAAATACCCCTTTTTTCTTCTATACTTTGTCTAAAGAAATTTACCTTGCTTGAGAAAACCAGAGCAAAATGGGAGTTGAACAGCTCAGCTTTTTTTTTTTAGTCCATTATCATTCCATAAACCCAAGAGATCATTCCTAGCCCTTTGATCTTCCTCTTCCTTCCAATATAAACAAAAAAGCCCCTTCTGTTGACTTTAGCATTTATCACAGTCCTCAGTTCATTCAGCATAGCATTCCTGACATTCTTATTAAATAGTACCATTATTTTGGTTTTTAAAACTTTAAATATTTATTTTTTTCCATGAACAAAAACCAATTTTCTCTCCCACCTTCCTCCCCCTTTCCTCCAAAAGAAAAAAACCCAACTGTGTAACACATATGCATAGTCAAGCAAAACTTAATTCCCACATTGGCCTGGTACTAAAATAAATGCGCCCCAGTGCTCTGAGTCTGTCACCTCTCTGTCAGGAGGTGTATAGTATGTTTCTTTATGGGTCCTCTGGGATTGTGCTTAGTCATTTCATTGATCACAGTACCAGAGTCTTTCAAAGGTGTTTGTTTAACAGTGTTGTTATTTTACAAATTGTTCTCTTGGTTTTACTTAATTTGTATTAATTCATACAAGTTTTCCTGGGTTTCTTAGAAGCTACTCTCTATAATTTTTTATAGCACAATAGTATTCTGATACATTCATATACCATAATTTGTTTAGCCATTTCGCAGTTGATGGATACCCTCTTAGTTTCTATTTCTTTGCTATCATGGAAAGAGCTGCTGTAAATATTTTTGTACATATGGTCCCCTTCCTCTTTTACTTGATCTCTTGGGGGTACAGACCAAGTAGTGGTTTTGCTGGATAGGCACAGTTGACTGACTTTGAGGCATGGTTCTAAATGGCTTTGGAAATGGCTGAATTAAGAGTGATTGGATGTACCTATTTTCATACTGTCCCTCCAACAGTTAACGGTTTCCTTTTTTTGTCGGCTTTGCAAATATTATGGTTGTGAACTTGGACTTCAGAGTTGCTTTAATTTGCATTTATGTCTAAGTCATGTATCCATTTAGACCTGGGATCTCAGTATATGGCACGAGGTGTTGGCTTATACCTAGTATCTGTCAAACTGCTTTTCAGTTTTCCAAATATTGGTCAAATAGTAAGTTCTTACTGCATTAACTAGTCTTTGTGTTTATCAAACACTAGGTTTGTCAAACGCTAAGTGTTTGTTTATATATTGTGTACCTAATCTGTCCCATTAATGGGGTCTCCTTTTCTTAACTGGTAATCATTTTGTTATTAGGGGATTGAAAGCTAACCTCAAACTAGGAAGACATGGCTTCCACTGCTGCCTCTGGTGATACATACTGATACTATGATCTTAGGCAAGGCATTTAATTTATCAGTTGCCTGCAGAACTCTCCATGACTATATTGATTTGTAGCATTTGTAGTTTGAGATCTGAGTACTATAATTTTGTATTTATCCTTGGTTACTTGACTTTGTTGCCTTCTCCTGTACTTGTCTTTTTAAAAATCTGATTATTTAATTCTTTTTATAGCTAAATCCATCTCTTTAGTGAATATTCCCTTTTCTTCCTCATTGAAATAATTTGAGTTGTTTCATCAGAATTTTTTTTTGGGGGGCTAGGCAATGGGGTTAAATGACTTGCCCAGGATTACACAGCGAGTAAGTGCTATGTGTCTGAGGTTGGATTTGAACTCAGGTCCTCCTGACTCCAAGGCCGGAGTTCTATCCACTGCGCCACCTAGCTACCCCCAGAATTTCTTTCTTGAGAGCATCTTACTTCTTTTGAGCTGACCTCTCTAGAACCTTTGGCCATCAGATCTCTCCTTTCTATTCTTTGAATTCTTTAAAATTGTTTTTTTCTAAACCTGGGGGATACTTCATACTATGCCAGACATTCCCTTCTTTATCTATCAGGAACTATAATTGGACATTTGCTGGTAAGATTCTTGTCATTTTGGCTTACTTGTTTAATATATACTTGTTGACTGAGCACAGTCAAGTCCAGCACAGCAGTTCTCGGTACTTTCTTCTTGTATGAAATTATCAGCAAGTCATGTCATGAATGCCTTAGCTGTTTGGTTGTTAGTAGTGGGAGACCACCAGGATTTGTCTGTCATTACAATATATTGTAGCCATTTGAGCTTTGTGATCTGCTTCTGGAATGCATCCATTTCCTTGTTTGGATTGGATAATATCACGTTATTATACAGTGCTGTACATTGAGACTAGACAGAGAGATTTCAATTTGAGAAACAGCATGGAATAGTGGATAGAGAACTAGCCTCAAATCTAGGACAACCTGGGTTCAAGTCTCATCTCTGACACATACTGGCAGAAGGATTTTGGATTAATCATTTAACTTATCAGTGTTCCAGGGAACTCTCTAAGACTCTAAGTTACAGAGGAGTTACTGACTACATTGGCCCAAGGAATTTCCTATATTAAAGAAATCACAGGCCCACTCCTATCTCTTTCCAGATCCCTATCTTTATACTATATTCACAGTATTACCTGTATTTCTTTTGCCACCATGCTTTCCCTCTTCCATGCTATGTATGTCCACACTGAAGTCTAACTTGATGTACAATTCTATTCAAGTATTCCTTTTATATGTAGTAATCCATTATTATTTTTGAGTAAGACATACCCTTCTACTGCCATAGTCTAGTGTTAATTCCAATTATCATACCTAAGAGATCAAATTTACATCTTTGCATTAAGATCTCAGATTTCCTTTGTTTTTTTTTTTACCCACATACTGTGTGCTTATATATGGACATTTGAAATCAGGAATGTTATCAGTATCTCTCTTCTGATATATTATCTTCTCTAAATTCTTAGGAATCTATTTTGCCACTTACCCTAGTCATACCAGCAATTTGCTGTGGCATCTGATTAAGCAATTGTGTGGGGAAATATAACAAATATTCAATGAATAAGTAAATAAAAACACTCTCAATTTAAATACCTCTCAGCTCAGAAAATATCCAAACAAACATAGGCCTCCTGGTCTTCATTAATGATACTCCATCCCTGGTCAGAAGTCTGTTATTCTTACTTTAAGGGCTGATTCAAAGAGCCGCAAAGAACAGAAACCCTCTTATATGACATTATTATCTTAATCATATGTTCACTTCTCATATCTTCCTTTTTTCTACCTTCAACCAGCAGTACTCATGAAAACACTTGTGCCAGTGAGATTTTTAGTTTTCTGCTTTAGCTTCTGTTTCTCTTTGTCAACTGAATCATAGTAGTTCTGTGAATGCTACAAATGCAATAATCTGGCTCAAGCTCCTAGAAGTGGTTCCTTTTATTCTCCATTCTTGATTTTAGGCAATATGGCTACAATTACCAAGATTAATTTTGCAGTTTCCTATAGTTAGGTTGCATAGTACATAGAGTGCTGATCCTGGAGTCAAGAAGACTCATCTTAGTGAGCTCAAATCTGGCCTCAGACACTTACTATTTGTGTGACCCTGGGCAAATCACTTAACCCTGTTGACCTCAGTTTCCTTATCTGCAAAATGAGCCGGAGAAGGAAATGGCAAAGTATTCCAGTGTCTTTGCCAAGAAAAGCCCAAGTGGTGTCAATGAAGAGTTGGACATGACTAGAATGACCGAACAACAATAGCTACTATTCTTTTTAGATGAATCAGGCCCCATTTTGGGCTCTAAGGCATTTGAAATTATAACTTGAGTCATTCTGTTTCAGTAATTAGGGAAATAGTTTTTTTAATTTCTAAATTCCTCTAGTCTCAGTTTACACTACTTTAATCTGACCATATTAATCAAGTTAAATCAAGTTAATGTGATAGTATTCACTTTGGTGAAACAAAATTATGTTTCTTGCTCCTTACTGACCTCAGGAACCACTCATTTAATTTGAGTCATTGTTCATAAAGTGATTTGAATTTATTATATTGGGTGTTTGCTTTAAATGGTAAAATGTTTCTTATCATTTAATATCATCATAACAGTAATGTATTACTCTGTATAGTTCTACATAATTTTCAGCTTGTATTATTTCATCATCATTCATTACATACCATATAGTAGGTACTTAATATTTTTATGAGTTATCTCATTTTGAAAACATTTTTGTTGGTCATTTTTATACCACCTTCATTTCCAAATACATCCCTTATTTCTCCCCTACTCAGCAAGCCATTCATAGTGACAGTGAGTTAAAAAAAATAAAAAAGGAAAAAAGTGCTTCAGCAAGACCTACCAATACTTCAGAATTGATTTTTACATTATATGTGATTTTCCACACTCATGGTCCCCCACTTCTGCAAAGAAAAGAGGGAGATACTTTTTTTTTAAACTCTAAGTCTTTTGTGTATCATAAAATGAAAAGATAAAACAGATTTGATTTCACATCTTGGCTATAGTTTGACAAAGGAGATGCCACTAAGATCATTAGCAGCAACTTTCTTGGCCCGTGTTGGTAATTAGCTAGTGCCCTATCCCCTAAACTCAGAGCCATTTCCTTTTTATTTCCCAACAAAACAACAGTGGGTAAGTAAAGACAGCATGAAGCTTATATCAACAAACAAACAAAAAAATTTGGAAGTGTCCCAGGGCACCATGTGCTATTCTAGCAAATGATTGAGTCTTCCACAATAGGACTTCTGCATAGAAATTGTACTTTTTATAGCCATATAGTGGGAGACACTGCTTAATATTCTGAGCAGGCTCTGAGGTGTAATTATAAAACTACCATGATAGTGAACCATTGAATTTTCCCCTCATGCGCTTTTCAAGAACACGGGATGGCAATGCCACTACAAGATCTTGTGTGAGTCGGGGTGGAGAGGAGGAATGCGTGCAGTTACACTTGATTACAATAGTCTGACACTGGAGCACATCTAGTCAAACATGAATGAGAAGAGAGAGAGATCGTTAAAGATCATTAATAAAAAGCAAGGCTAAAGAAAATTCTGACCCAGGTGGAGAGAAATGGTATTAGATGTTCTTGGACTAGATTTTTATCTCACAAACTTCAGTTCAGATCCCATTGTCACTGTTTGGATTGAAATTCATTTCTCTTGCTCTTTCTCTGGATCTGCACTGGAGCTACCCTCAGGGAAGTTGATTTTCTCAACTTTTCTTGTGGCTTGCAGTTAGATGCTTAATGTCCATTCAATAAACATTAAATGGATTTTGGATGTATGAGCAACCTTGTGAGGATAGTTATTATCATTCCCACTTTATAGCTGAGGAAAAAGGCTTGAAATAGATTAAGTAACTTGCCCGAAGTCACACAGCTATAAACAGATTTCTAGTCTTAAGTGAATTTATTAAGCACAGACTGTGTGCAATGTGCCCAATCCTATTCACAATGACCTTACATTCTGATGAAGGAGTCTTCCTGCTATATAAGAACTACTTGGTCAGTACTGACAAATGGAGAGGCAAAATGGATAGAGAACTGGTTTTGAAACCAGAAAAACATGGATTCAGATTTTGCCTCTGCCATGTAATAGCTGTGGAACCTTGGTAAGTCGTTTAACCTCTCAATGATCTAGGCAACTAAATTGCTGAGAAGGTGCTGCTGACCTGTACTGCTAGAGGGAATTTCCTAATCCAGGTGTTCTCTATCTCTGTGAAACCACAGGCCCAGTCCCTCTCCCTCTATAAAGAAAAAAAGGGGTTGCTAACTTCCTTGGTCTTTTACTTCTCATTCACTCTCCATTTTCTTTGGGCAAAGAATCAACCTTAAACTTCAGCAAATAGAGATTCTAAGATTTTCGAGCAGGCCTGCACAACCTGTGGCCCACCAAAGTATTTTAAGCTGTGCAAGCCTCTTTTAGAGGGTATGGCTAAAAGGTGTAAGAGTGTATGTGTGTGTGTGTGTGTGTGTGTGCGTGTGTGTGTGTGTGTAGACATATACATTTATACACATACATGTATATAGAAATATTTTGGAGGAGCATTTGACTTTGTTGAAATTAAATTTCTAGGTCTCCTGGGACCCCATTAAGTTTCTGGCACCTAAGTCTGTCACATACTTCGCAGACAGTAATGATGTATCCGTGTGGCTTAAAGGCTTATTGTGGTACCCTAAAAAGAAAATTGCTGGATTTGGAATCAGTAGACCTGGGTTTAGATCCTGGCTCTGCCTTATTTCCTGTGTGACCTTGGGCTTAACCTCAGTTTTTATTTGTAAAATGAGGGGTTTGAATTAGAGGGCTTCAGGGGTCCCTTCCAGCTCTAAATCTGTAATTCTCTGATCCAGGAAGTAACTACTTCTGGTGGATTTGAGATTAAAAATTTAAAATTCAGTGTTTTAATCTTAGGATATGAAAGTATTTTAAAAGCTGCATTCCCAAAGAAAAGTCCTACTGAGCAAATCTCAGAAATTGATTGCTATATTTCTTTCTGTGGAGGCGAGGAGAACATATGCAGAAGTGAGAGATAACTTCTTTCTCAGCTGCTGTCTAAATCATGCCTGCTCAAGCTAGTCTTGCTATCCATTCCCCTAGACACTTCTTATCCTCTAGGCCCAGAGAAAGTCTTTAAGGAAAATAAAGCTTCTGAGTTTCTTCTTCAAGGTAATATCTAATGGTTAAAAGGCTCAATGCTGTTGACTATAAAATGGAGAAAAATCTGACTGAGTTGGGGGGGGTGAAAGTGGGGGTGGAGTACAGTGTGTCACCCAACCTTTTGTATTCAGTTCTCTGTTTAATCTTTTGAGTTCCTATTCTTCCCTTAAACCTATGCTGCTATTAAAGCCTATAAAACCACACTGATTTTCATGGGAGATGTTACTAACTTGCTATCTTAATGGATACAACGGAGAGAAATGAGAAATAGGTCCGTTTTTCTTGTTCATAGACTGAATGGCGCTTTTAGCTACCATGATGACAAGGTGCTGGATAAAAATTGTAGGGGGCAGCTGGTGGCGCAGTGGATAGAGCTCTGGACTTGGAGTCGGGAGGCCCTGAGTTCAAATGCGGCCTCAGACACTTCACACTTAACTAGCTGTGTGACCATAGGCAAGTCACTTAACCCCCATTGCCTCACCAAAAAGCAAAAAAAAAAAATTGTTCACCTGTGAGTGTTCTGAAGGCCTAAGAAGACTGGATAATCAAGTGAATGTGAGGTAATGTGATCTGCCAGTTTGTTACATTGGAGATTGATGGAAGAGACACATGAGTTATTCAGATTTGAAGGAAATTAGTTTGGCTCATTGGTCTTTGGCTATTGAGGGAGAAAACCAACCTGAGAGTTGCTGAGTGAGTATTCAACACAGGTCAGAGTTTCCCTCTCCGAAGAGAGAGGAAAGTGGAGGAATCTGATGACTCATTGTGATTCTGTGCATCTTTGATGATTCCGTGGCATCTTAATTGAGGGGTAAGAATGTTTCCATCTTTGTGCCTGTGCACATTTCTCCTCTGTGTTTTTCTGACATGCCTACACAGGTACACACTGGTCACGAGCATCCTTGAGCAATGGAAGGGGGGAGGTGCTTATATTTAATATGTTACATTTTAGAGTGAAATTTCCAAATATTCACTATTTTCCTCACTACAGTGGCTTTTCCTAACCTTTTCATCCCTTCTTAAGCCTCTCATGATCTCCTTACCTTCTTAGCAGAGAACCTTACCTCATATTTCACTGAAAAAATTAAGACCAAGGGGCAGCTAGGTGCAGCAGTGGATGGAGCTCTGGCCTTGGAGACAGGAGGACCTAAGTTCAAATTCAGCCTCAGACACTTGACACTTACTACCAGTGTGACCCTGGGCAAGTCACTTAACCCTGATTGCCTCACCAAAAAGCAAAAAAAAAAAAATTAACACCATTCTTAGAGTTCTCTCTTTTCCCCGTTCTTCATTTCATATCACTCAGATGCCTTCTAGCACTGTCTTCTCCTTTGCTCTTATTAAACATCAGGGGATGTCCCTTCTCCCTTCTGACACTGCTGCCTCCCCAGCTCAGGCCTTCATCATCTGATGCTTGGACAGTTGCCTTTTTGGTGGGTCTCCCTGCCTGTTCCACTCCAATCCATCCTTTACTCAGTTGTCAAATTGATTTTCCTAAAGCACAAGTCTGATCCTCTTTGAATGACCTCAATAGCTCCTTATTAACTCCCATATCAAATAGAAAATCTTTGGCTCTTAAAGCCCTTCATAACCTGGCCCCTTCCAACCTTATACCTTACTCCTTTCCAGGTACTCTGCGATCTAGTGATACTGGTCTCCTTGTTTTTCCTCAAACAAGACACTCCATCTTTGACTCTGAACTCCCCCCTCATCTCTGCCTCCTAAATTTTCCTTCAGATCTCATCTGAAGTCCCATCTTCTGCATGAAGCCTTTCCCAGTCCTTAATCTTAGCACCTTCCCTCTGAAATTATCTCTATTTTATCCTCTATATATCTTGTTTATACGTAATTGTTTGCATGTTGCTTATTGTTTCTCCCATTTGATTTTGAGTTTCTTGCAAGCAGGGTCTGTAGCCATGGGAAGTAAATCAAGGAATTGTAAGAAATTGTAAAAGGCCAATTAAATTATACTTCCTATTATGATGGTTAATCCTGAGAAAAGGTTACATGTATATTTTAAAAATAATTTTATCAATATCTTTCATTTTTACAGTTTCAAAAGTACCTCCCTATATCCCTCTTCCTACCAGAAAGACATTTTCTATAACAAATAATTTTTCTGAAAAAGAAAAAAAAAGAGGAAAAAACTGATCAATACATGAACAGAGAATCTTATACTGTATATAGTGTTCCACAGTGTTTGATCCCCCCCCTCTGCAAAAGAGGGGAGGGAGGGAGGGAGGGAGGCAGGCATTTTCATGTTTCTCTTCTTTGGGACTGTGCTTCTTTTTGTAGTTTTGCAACCTTTATTTTCTCTTCTGTAGTGGTGGTTCTTCCCATTTACATTGTTATAGTCTTGAATGGTGTTTTCCAGACTCTTCTTATTTACTTGAAGATATAATAAATATTCATGTCAATCAGCAAGCATTATCAAGTACCTACTATGTGCCAGGCACTGGGGAAACAAAGACAAAAGTAAAACAGTACATGTATAATCGTCCTCAGTCCCTAAAAGGGAGTTTGAGAAGAGAAAAGACATTCAGATATTCTCCTTTGTATTAAAGCTTGAGTAATTTTGAGTTTCTTATTATAAACTGTGATTCCTTACGATCCTTTCCCCATCTGTTCAAGACTGTTGGCGTTAACTCTTTTTTTTTTTTTTTTTTTTTTTGGCATTAACTCTTAATTCAACATCTGGGGACTGCTCCAAGGTAGGAAAAAATGGCGGACAAAGAAGTAACTTCATGTGACCCACAAATGATATGAAGAGAAGTGAGACTTCTGCATTGATGATTGACTTTTGTTTGATCTTTGCTGTATCCCTGAACAGTAGACTTCTGTCCTGCTGTGTGGGAGATTATATTCAGTACTGCTTTGTTTCAGTACTGTATCCTGCTGGGTCACATTCTTTGGTAACCCTCTGTAAGCTTCAGTTAACAACAGTGCACTGACAATGTGAATTGCAACCCCTTTGTTGATTGCCTGCATTGCCAGCCTTGGATGAAACTTGATTTTGTGAAGTGCTAGAAGAAGGAAGTCAGGGCAGTTTTCACAGTATTCACTGTGGATGGTTGAGGCTTATCTTTTTCTAATGGGTTAATTTTAGTGGGGTCTTTCACATGCTGCCTCTTACCTGGAGGAAATGAAATAAGTCATTTGACTTCCCAAATGATCTGAAAAAACCATAATGGCCTATGAATTGAAGAGAAATGAATTAATTTTTAGTAAATCTTGCTTTTACTTTTCGGGTTTATGCCATGATTAATATTATGAGGATGCCGTTTGGTGACCTTTTGATGGAATTTCTCTTATCTTCCAAAGCCTTTGTAGCATTTCAGATGATCCCTTGCTGTGACCTGAATGTACAAAATTCCTGTTACTACAAAGAATCCTATTGCTTCTCTTCTCCAGGCTTGTCATATCGGGATTTTTTTACATTGGAATTTGAATGACCTATCTAAATTACTATTATCAAAGGCAGTGTTGATGCCTTTTGTTTTTACATCACATTCTTTACTGATGAGCCCCTCATCTTCATTGTAACATTTTAAAAAGTTACACAAAATCAATCAAGTGACCACTTCTGACAATGAAGTCTACATCCTGAATCCTTAATCCTCTGCCTCTTTACTGAAAGACAAGAAATGTGTTTGATCATCAGTTCTGTAGGGATGTTTGATTATTAACATTAATCAGAGTTTGTCTGAATTTTATTGTTATCTAAAACTTTTTAACAGCGTAGAGATTTTTAAAAATGTGCAAACTTATTTTCTTAAACTCAATCAGAGTGGGTTTTCTCGAATTGTCAGATACCTGGTGTCCAGAAACTATTTGATAAAAAAAATTACAGATTATTTTGTCTACCAATGTATGTGCCTTATGGCTTTTATTAAAAAGAACTGTTTCTCCTTGAGGAGTTAGAAGCAATTTATAAGTTATTTTCTGAACACCCTTCTTTTACCACCTGTGGTTTTTAAATTTGGTACTTACGGATTACTTCTACATTAAGCTTTAGTACTTGCTTGACTCTGTATCAAATTGAATATTATAATATTAATAAGGTAGTATTAATATTATTTTAAGATAATATTTTGGTAGGAGGGGAATTGTAAAGACATTTCACAAAAATGTAGATGTTTTAAGAAAGTTTAATTTTTGACTAAGGACAAACTGCCGTTTTTTAAAATCTTATTTTCCTGTACTATGGAGTGTGGTTTTATTTTTTCCCCACATCCATTTCTAGTTCACTACTTAAATATCTCATGATAAAGCTGGAAATTGGAATACTCCAGACATTAGTTGCTGAGTAAAACAAACTTCTTTTCCTTGGCATTCAAGGCCTTCCCCACACTTTTACCACTCTGCCTTTTTACCTATCTCACGTTTTCCCCTTTTCCACAATTTGTACTCTAACCAAACTACATTACTTTCTTAACTGAACAGACCCTGCTGTAAGTTCTTTTATTTCCAAAAATACTTTGAATGATCATAATGGCTGATGCTTTGACTAAAAAGGAAATAGTTTCTTGAAAATTTTGTCTTTGCTTGTGTTGCTTTATTTTCTTACCTTCTTGCCTTTTTTCAAGCACATTGTAGGTGCTTAATAAATGCTTTACTGTTCTTTCATTCATTCATCATTAGTAACCTATAGCTTGCTTTTACTTTTAAGTGTACATATAACTTTCAAAGCTTTTCTTATTTCCATCTGGTTTTCCTTCTCTTTTGTGAATTAAAAAAAGCCAAACTTTAATGACTCTTTTTTTGGCGGGGGAGGGAACATCATCTCTATCCCTTCTCTTATTTTCATTTGCTTATGCCTCTGATTATTATTGTTAATAATATTTTTCCAATTATATGTAAAGATAATTTTTAACATTCATTTAAAAAAATTGAGTTCCAAATTTTCTCCCTTCCTCCCTTGCCTCTCCCCTCCCTGGGACAGTAAGCAATTTGATATAGGTTATACATGTTCAATCATGCAAAACATATTACCATGTTAGTCATGCTGAAAAGGAAGACAGACCAAAGTGGAGGAGGACCATGAAAAAAATAAAGTGAAAAGTACTGTGCTTTGTTTTGTATTCATACTCCATCAGTTCTTTCTCTGGAGGTGGATAGCATTTTTCATCATGAGTCCTTTGGAATTGTCTTGGATCACTGTATTGCTAAGAATAGCTGTCATTGACAGTTGATCATAGTATGGTATTGCTGTTACTGTGTACAATGTTCTCCTGGTTTTGCCCGTTTCATGTAAGTCTTTCCAGGTTTTTCTGAAAACATCTTGCTCATCATTTCTTTTTTTTTATTATTATTTATTTATTTTTTATTAATTTATTTTGATTTATCAATAATCACTTCCATATGCTTTTGAATTTAAAATTTTTCTCCCCCTTCCTCCTCACCATCCTCCCCAAGACGGCGCGCAATCTGATATAGGCTATACATTTACATTCATATTAAAACATATTTTCACATTAGTGATGTTGTAAGTAAAAATTAAAACCAATAGATGGAACCATCAGAAAGAGGTAACAAAACTCAACAGAAGCAAAAAAAAAAATGGCAATTCAACTTCCATAGTTCTTTCTTTGGATGTGGATAGCATTTTCCATCATAAGGCTTCTGGAGATGTCTTAGATCCTTGTATTGCCGGGAAGGGTTAAGTTTATCAATAGTAGTCATCACACAACGTGGCTGTTGTCATGTACAATGTTCTCTTGGTTCTTCTCATTACACTCAGCATCAGTCCATACAAGTCTTTCCAGGTTTTTCTGAAATCACCCTGTTATCATTTCTTATAGCACAGCAGTATTCCATTACATTCATATATAACAGCTTGTTCAGCCATTGCCCAATTGATAGGTATACCCTCAATTTCCAATTCTTTGCCACTGCAAAAAGACCTGCTATAAATATTTTTGTACAAATAAGTCCTTTTCCTTTTTTTTTTTCCTTAATCTCTCTGGGATACAGACCTAGTAGTGTAGTGATATTGCTGGATCAAAGGGTATGCATAGTTTCAAATGGGCATATATGGGCATAGATTCAAATTGCACTCCAGTTGGTTGGATCACTTCACAACTCCACTAACAATGCATTAGTATCCCAGTTTTTCTGTATCCTCTCCAACATCTATTATTTTCCTTTTCTATAATATTACCTCAGAGTTTTTCTCTGCATTTTTCTAATAAATAGTAATTTAGAGCATTTGTTCATATGATTATAGATAGCTTTGATTTCTTCATCTGAAAACTGCCTGTTCATATTCTTTGACCATTATCAGTTGGGGAATGGCTTGTATTCTTATAAATCTGAATCAGTTCTCTATATTTGAGACATGAGGCCTTTATCAAATAAACACTTGCTATAAAAATTGTTTCCCATCTTTCTGCTTTCCTTCTAATCTTGCTCTCATTGTTTTTGTTTGTGCAAACCTTTTTAATTTAATATAATCAAAATTATCCATTTTACATTTTGTAATGCTCTCTATTTCTTGTTTGGTCATAAATTCTTCTCTTATATTGGTATATAGTATAAGATGTTGGTATATACCTAGTTTCTGCCATATTCTTTTCCAATTTTCCCAGTAGTTTTTGTCAGACAGTGAGTTCTTGACCCAGAAAATGGGGTCTTTGGGTTTATCAAACACTAAGTTACTATGGTCTTTTACTATTGTGTTTTGTGTACCTAATCTAATTCACTGATCCACCATTGTGTTTCTTAGCCAGTACAAATAGTTTTGATGATTACTGCTTTATAATGCAGTTTGAGATCCATTATGGTTAAACAATCTCCTTCACATTGTTTTCATTAATTCCCTTAATATTCTTGACCTTTTATTCTTCCAGATGAATTTTGTTATGATTTTTTTCTATAAAATACTTTTTTGATAGTTTGATTGGTATGGGACTGGATAAGTTAATTTAGGTAGATTTGTCATTTTCATTATATTGACTCAGCCTACCCGTGAGCAATTACATTTTCCAATTGTTTAGATCTGACTTTATTTGTATGAAAAGTATTTTGTAATTGTGTTCATATCATTCCTGGCAGGTAGGATCCCAAGTATTTTCTGTTTACAGTTATTTTAAATGGAATTTCTGTTTCTATCTCTTATTGCTGTCTTTTGTTGGTAATATATAAAAATGCTGATGATTTTTGTAGGTTTATTTTATATCCTGCAACTTTGCTAAAGTTGTTAATTATTTCAGGTAGTTTTTTTGTATAATCATCTGCAAAGAGTGATAGTTTTGTTTCCTCATTGCATATTTTTGTTCCTTTAGTTTCTTTTTTCTTCTCTTATAGCTATAGCTAACATTTCTTCTTTTTTATAAACTAATTTTTTATTTAATTAATTTATTTTGATTTATCAACAATCACTTCCATAAACTTTTGAATTTTAAATTTTTCTCCCCCTCCTTCTCTACCTCCCTTCCCAAAATGGCATGCAATCTGATATAGGCTATACATATACATTCCTATTAAACATATTTTCACATTAGTGATGTGGTAAGTAAGAATTAGAACCAATCGGAGAACCACCAGAAAGAGGAAAGAAAACACAACAGAAGAAAAAAAATAGCAAATAGTATGAGAAAACACCTCACTCCAATTCTTTCTGTTTGTTTGTTTTTGCTGAGGCAATTAGGGATAAATGACTTGCCCAGGGTCCACGCAGCTAGTAAGTATCAAATGTCTGAGGCCGAATTTGAACTAGGGTCCTCCTGATTCTAAGACTAGAGCTCTATCCACTGCGCCACCTAGCTTTCCCTTATAGCTAACATTTCTAGTACAATATTGAGTAATAGTGATGATAATGGCATCCTTGCTTCACTCCTGATCTTATGGGTAAGACTTCTAATTGCCATTATAGATAATGCTTGCTGATGGTTTTAGAAAGATTCTACTTATCATTTTAAATAAAGCTCCATTTATTCCTATGCTTTCTAGTGTTTTGAATAGGAATGGGTATTGCATTTTGTGAAAAGCTTTTTTTTTTTTAATCAGCCAAAGACAAGGTTTATTAGAATATCTGCCACATTGGGCAGACTCTGCTGAACATTAATAAACTATTGGCTAGATTATAAGAATCTAAGCCAGTGGAAAGCTTTTTCAACATCTATTAAAACAATCATATTATTTCTGTTCATTTTTATTATTTATGTGGTCAATTATGCTGATAATTTTCCTAATATTGAACCAATCCTGCATCCCTGGTATAATTCCCGTCTGGTCATAGTGTATTATCTTTGTTATATATTGCTGTAATCTCCTTGCTGATATTTTATTTAAATTTTTTTGCATCAATATTCATTAGAGAAATTGGTGTATAGTTTTCTTTCTCTGTTTGTCTCTTAGCAGATTAGGCATCAGCATCATATTTCTATTGTAAAAGGAATTTGGTAGGACTGAAATTAGTTGTTCTTTAAATGTTTGGTAGAATTCTCTTGTCAATTCATCTGGAGCTGGGGATTTTTTCTTAGGGAGCTCATTGATGGCTTGTTCAGTTTCTTTTTCTAAGATGGGGTTCTTTAAATATTCTATTTCCCCTTCTGCAATCTGAGCAATTTATATTTTTGTAAATATTCATCGATTTTACTTAGATTATCAGATTTATTGGCAAAATGATTCCTTTTGTTTGCTTTAATTTCCTCTTCATTGGTGAATTCACCCTTTTCATTTTTGATACTGATACTTTGGTTTTTTCTTTTTTTTTCTTTTAAATCAAATTAACCAATAGTTTCTGTTTCATTGTTGTTGTTTTTCATAAAATGAACTCCTTGTTTTATTTATTAGTTCAATGGTTTTCTTACTTTAAATTTTATTAATCTGTCCTTTGGTTTTCAGGCTTTCTAAGTTGGTGTTTAGTTGGGGATTTAAAATTTGTTCTTTTTGTAGTTGTTTTTAGTTCCCAATTTCAGTGAAAGTAAGCTTCAAGTAATGCTCACATCCCCCCACATCCTAGTCTTTCCCTCCACTCTAATAGGCTTTTTATACCTCTTCATGTGAGATAATATACCCCATTCTACCTCTTCTCCCAGTGCAATCCTCTTTTTCCCTCTACACCCTCTATCTATGTATACTCTTTCTCTAAATGTCCTAATAGTGATATGATTCTTAAGATATCTTAAGATGATATCAGTGTTTAACCTTATTGAATCCCTCGTTTTCTCTTTCTGTTTACCTTTTTATGCTTCTCTTTGGTCTGGTATTTGGAAATTGGATTTTCCAGGTTTTTTTTTTTTTTTGTCTTTTCATTAGGAATGTTTGAAAGCCCTTTATTTCATTGAATGTCTATTTTTTTCCCCTGAAGAATTATGCTCAGTTTTGCTGGATAGTTGATTCTTGGTTGTAATCCAAACTCCTTTGCCTCCCAGAATATTATATTCCAAGTCCTCTGATTCCTTAACGTATTAGCTAGTAAATCCTGTGTAATAATCCTAACTGTGATTCCATGATACTTGAACTGTTTCTTTCTGGCTGCTATTTTCTTCTTGACCCAAGAGTTCTAGAATTTGGTATAATATTCCTAGAAGTTTTCATTTTGGGATCTCTTTCCAGAGGTGATTGGTTGATTCTTTCAATTTCTATTTTGCCCTCTGGTTCTATGATATCAGGCCAGTTTTCCTTGATAATTTCTCAAAATATGATGTCATGGCTCTTTTTGTGATCATGGCTTTTAGGTAGTCCAATATTTCTTAAATTATCTCTCCTGGATAGATTTTCCAGGTCAGTTGTTTTTTCAATGAGATATTTCACATTTTCTTCTTTTTTTTTTCCCCATTCTTTTGATTTTAATTAATTCTTGATGTTTCATGGAATCATTAGCTTCCACTTGTCCAATTCTAATTTTTAAGGAATGAGTTTCTTCAATTAGCTTTTGTACCTACCTTTATATTTGGCCAATTCTTCTTTTTAAGGAGTTGTTTTTTTCAGTGGGTTTTTATGCCTCCTTTTCCATTTTGCCAATTGTACTTTTAAGGAGTTGTTGTCTTTAGTGAATTTTTGTTTATCTTTTTCAATTTTTTTGTGCTTCCTTTACCTCTATTGACTCTTTTTTCATGATTCTCTTCCATAACTCTCATTTCTTTTCCCAATTTTTTTCTACCTCTCTTATTTGATTTTTACACTCCTTTTTGAGCTCTTCCAGGAGTTCTTTTTGGGCCTGAGACCAATTTACACTTCTCTTTGAGGCCTCACTTGTAGACATTTTGATACTGTTGTCCTTTTCTGAGTTTATGTTTTGATCTTCCCTGTCACCATAGTAGCTTTCTGTGATTAGGGTTTTGTTTATTTTTTGCTCATTTTCCAGCCTACTTCATTGAAAGTTGAGCTCTGCTCCTGAGGTACCAGGGACACTGTCCTAAGCTTCTTTTACTGGGGGTTAGGGATCTGTCCTCTGGCCTGCTGTACCAGAGCTGCAGGGCTTCATTTACTGACTTTTGCTGTCTAGGGGTTTTCTGCTGGCTTGCCCAGGCACTGCCTGTACTGGGCTGTGTTCCGCCTTTCCCCAAATGATACATATCTGAAGTCCTTCTAAATTCTAAAGCTGGAAAATTGTTTCACCCCATTCTTTTGTGGATTCTGTCACTGCAGAATTCCTTTTGAGGAATTATTTGAAATTGTTTGAAGGGGAATTTGGGAGAGCTCAGTAAGTCCCTGTCTTTTCTTCACCATCTTGGCTGTTCTTCCATGCCCCAAGTTCAAAAAAAAAGAAGGGGCAGCTAGGTGGCACAGTGGATAGAGCACCAGCCCTGGATTCAGGAGGACCTGAGGTCAAATCTGCCCTCAGACACATAACACTTACTAGCTGAGTGACCCTGGGCAAGTCACTTAACCCCATTGCCAAGAAAAAAAAAAAAAGAAAGAAACAGAAGCCGTGTAATAAATGTACATGGTCAAGAAAAACATTCATTTACAATTTATTAATACAGAAATCTATAATAAAACAAAGGCAGATAATGATTGCCAATATTTTGACTATGAAGAAGATCATAGCCAAAGTAATATTAAACCCTTGGCCATAGCATAGGATTCTCTTTATTTCTGGATGTATAATTTCAATTTCCTGAAAAATATTCTGAAATGAAGCTCATACCTTTTTATGCTTCTCAGTTGTTCATGAGGGGAAGTATGGGTGGAAGGGGATAAGAAAAGGGCCGAGGTTGATAGAAGGCATGGTGGATTAAAGGAAGCAGTGGTCAGAAGCAAAACAAACTTTTAAGGAGGGACAGGTTAAAAAGAGAGAAGAATAAACTGGGGAGAAAGTAGGTTGGAGGGAAATACACAATTAGTGTCCATAACTGTTGATGTGAATGAGAAGAACTCGCCCATAAAAGGGAAGCAGATAGCCGATAGTGGATTACATATCAAACACTAGATTACTGTGGTTATTTGCTATTGTGTATTGTGTACCTAATCTAGTCTGCTGATCTACCACTCTATTTCGTAGCCTGTACCAGGTAGTTTTATGGTTACTGCTTTGTAATATACTTTGAAATCTGGAACTGCTAGTTTACCTTCTTTAACATTTTTTCTCTTTCTTTCTTTTGATGTTCTTGACCTTTTATTCTTACTGATTGTTACTTTTTTTTTCTAGCTCTATAGTTCTTTGGTAATTTGATTGGTATGTTACTGAATAAGTAAATTAGCTTAGGTAGAATTCTCATTTTTTATTGTACTGGCTTGGACTATACATGAGCAACTTATATTTCTCCAGTTGTTTAGATCTGACTTTATTTGTGTGAAAAATGTTTTGTAACTCTTTCCATATAGTTTCTGCGATTTTCCTGGCAGGTAGACTCCCAAGTATTTTATATTGTCTACAGTTATTTTAAATAGAATTTCTCTTTCTTCCTCTTTCTGCTGGGTTTTGTTGGTAATAGTAATGTTGATGATTTATGGGTGTTTATTTTATATCCTACAACTTTACTGAAGTTAATTGTTTCAACGAGGTTTTTGTTGATTCACTAGGCTTCTCTTAGGTATCATCATGTCATCTTTAAGGAGTGATAGTTTTATTTTCTCATTCCCTATTTTTGTTTCTTCAATTTCTTTTTCTTGTCTTAACTACTAGTATTTCTAGTATAATATTAAATAATAATGGTAATGATGGACACTTGCTTCACTCCTGATCTTACTCATAAGCCTTCAAGTTTATCCCCATTACAGATAATACTTGCTCTTGATTTTAGATAAATAGTACTTATCATTTTAAGAAAAGTTCCATTTCTTCTTATGCTTTCTAATGTTTTTAATAGGAATGGGTGTTGTATTTTGTCAAAGACCTTTTTCATATATATATTGAGATAACCATATTATTTTTGTTATTGATATGGTCAATAGTTTTCCTCATATTGAATCAGCCCTGCATTCTTGGTATAAGTCCCACTGCATCATAGCGTGTGATTTCTGTGATATACTACTGTAATCTTGCTGGTATTTTATTAAAATTTTTTACATCAATATTCATTAGGGAAATTGATCTATAGTTTTCTTTTTCTGTTTTTGCTCTCCCTGGTTAAGGTATAAAACCCATATTTGTGTCATAAAAGGAATTTGGTAGGACTCTTCCATCTGGTTCTGGGAATTTTTTTCTTAGGGAGCTCATCGATGACTTGTTCAATTTCTTTTTTTCTGATAGGCTTATTTAAATATTCTATTTCCTGTTCTGTTTATATCTTTGTTAAAAATATTTCATAAATTCCACTTAGAAGATGACAATTACTGGTGTATAATTGGGCAAAATAGTTACTAATAATTGCTTTAATTTCATCTTGATTTTTGATACTAGTAATTTGATTTTCTTCTTATCAAATTAACCAGTGATTTACCAGTTTTATTTTATTTTTTCATAGAACCAGCTCCTAGTTTTACTTATTAGTTTGATGGGTTTTTTACTTTCAATTTTATTAATCTCTCTTTTGATTTTCAGGATTTCCATTTTGGTATGTAATTCGGGATTTTTAATTCATTCTTTTTCTAGTTATTTTTTAGTTGCATGCATTGATCTATTTATTATATTGATGTACACATTTAGAGATATTAAATTTTCCCCTAAGTACTACTTGGGCTACATCCTATAAATTTTGGAATATTGTCTCATCATTGTCATTCTGTAATGAAATTATTGATTGTTTCTATGATTTGTTCTTTGACCCATTCATTCCCATGCCTCTTTATTAAATATAATACATTATGATCTGAAGAAGGGTGCATTTACTATTTCAGCATTTATGCATTTGGTTGTGAGGTTTTTATACCCTCATACATGGTCAGTTTTTGTGAAGGTGCCATGTACATCTGAGGAAAAGGTGTACTTCTTTCTATTCACATTTGATTTTCTCCTGAAGTCTATCATATCTAACTTAACTTAAATCCTTTTTATCTCCTTGACTTAACTCCTTAACTTCTTTCTTACTTATTTTACTGTAAATATACTGTTACTATCTATAGTTTTTGTGGAAGAGACAAGTGAAATAGATGGTACATATGAAATTTTCTCTGATTCTCTTTAAGATTCCACAGTTCTCTAATGCACTTTTGATATAATATACTGTTTTATAGTTTCCATGAGGACAGAATCTTTGCCTTGATTTTACATTTTCCCCTAGGACACTTAATAAATATTTATTGAATTGTATGACTAACTTGCTTTTTCTGCAGGACCTAAGTAGTAAAAACGACTGTAGCAGATACATTAACACCTGGAAAGTAAATACAAGGAAACATAACATTGGAGTCAAAAGATCGAGAAAGGTCTCGTGTAGAAAGTACTGTCTTATTTACTGATTTTAAAATTAAATTTTTTTTCATTAAAAAAATCTATTTTATATCCCATATTTTCCTTGTGCCCCACTGAAAAAAAGAAAAAGAAAAGCAAAACCATTGTAACAAATATGAGCAGTCAGACAAAACAAATTCCCATTATTGTCCATGACCAAAAATTTTGCACTTTGAATCCATCAACTTTCTGTCAAGAAGAGGATAGTTGTTTCAACATGGATCTTCTAGGTCATCTTGGTTGGTTATTGCATTAATCAGAGTTCTTAAAGTCTTTCAAAGTAGTATTTTTAAATATTGTTATTGTTTAAATTGTTCTTCTGGCTCTGCTTACTTCATTCTACATCAGTACATATAAATCTTCCAAGGTTTCTCTGAAACCGTCCCTTTTATCATTTCTTTCTGTGCAATAGTATTCCATTATATTCGTGTACCATGCTTTGAATAGCTATTCTCTAGTTGATGAGCATCACCTTAGTTTCCAGTTTTTTGCCACCATAAAAAAAAGAGCTGCTATTAATATTTTTATATAACTATATCCTTTTGGGCCTTTGGAAATAGTGGTTTAGTTGAGCTTTGAACAAAGATATGGATTTCAATATGGGGAGATAAGGAGGAAGTACACTCAAGACAAGGAGAAAACATGAAAAAGTATGAATATGAGGGATGGAATGCCATGTGTGAGAAACAGAAAGAACACCAGTTTGACTGCACAATAGTAGTCAGTGAGTGAGTCAGTTGGTATTTATTAAATACCTACTGTCAGGCACTATGCTGTGAATGAGAAGAAAGGTAGGGTGGGGACAGGTTATAAAAGGCTTTAAATGTCAGAGGAACTTGTATTCGATCATAAATAAAGTCATAAGGAGCCACTTGAACTAATTGAATAGGGGAATGACATGGTCTGACTTTTGCTTTAGGAATATCTTTATGCCTAATTTATAGGGTTGCTGTGCTGATTAAATGATATGTTAAACATATGGTGCTTTATAAACCTTAAAGTTCTATATAAATGTGCTATTATGAGAACTATTAATATATAATTCAATTCACAACAGTTCATTTTACACCACTTTTTCTTTTATATCTCTGTTGAATAAATTGAGATGTGTAGTACTACTGAAGTTTAAAGGACACTGAAGATAATCTGGATAATTCTACTAGTTTTTATTCTTAAGTATAAAACATATTTTCCTAATGATTCTACCTTCCTAAATACCAAGTGTTGAACCCTTGGAGATTATGTGGTTCATTGACTGCTGAAAAAGGTAAATATTCAAGTTATTAAGCTTATGATAAATCAGTTTTCTTCTCTGAGTACAAAGGAGTTTTATAGTAGAATTATAGGTTATTGTAAGTAATGTTTAGGGCCTAACTTTTTTGATCTGATAATATTTACTTAGTGTCTATGCTATTCAGATTTCACTTAACCTGTTTATAGCTTTTGGCACGTTGTCTCTATTCTGGTTGCCTTTTTTAGGGAAAGGGAGAACATGTGCATAATTTCTTATGAAGTGATCAACTAAACTTCCCATCATCAGGGAATTTTATTAGACATGTTATATTCCACTATATTAGATACATTTTGAACATAACAAAGATCAACTTTGATTTATAGGGAAAGGCTATATCCCAGGCGGAAGCCTATATGTCTCAGAGCTGAGCATGAATACAGAAGGCACTTTTCTGAGTACCCACAAGTTCCCCTTCAATATTTTTCACCATCCCAGCATCCTTATGATCAGGCCTAATCCTTGAGTGCTTACATAGACATGTCCCTTCAATGTACACTGGTAGGATTGACACACCAAAGGGCTCAAAGTGCCAAGCTGTTTATGTAGATTTCGAAATGAAGGAAATCATGTTGTAGGTATAGCTCAGGCACACGAAGTGAGCAATGTAGGATGTCTGGCACCCAGCTGGCACCAGTACTTCCTTTTTCTCTATTGCCTGGTACACTCACCCCTACCTGGTCTCACAATTATTGATCTGGGGACTTCCAAAATGGGGCTGGCCCTGTACAAAGTCACTTGGCTACTACTCAACCTCTCTCATAAGGTCTTAGGTATAACCCTGGTGTGTGTGTGTGGAATATATTAATTTTCCTCACCACTACAACTCCTGAGACCCTAGTATATTCCCTTTTTACAAAATCTGTCACCATGATAACATTAACTCTTTGAGTCTATTTTTTTTTTTTTGGCATGAGGCAATTGGGGTTAAGTGACTTGCCCAGGGTCACCCAGCTATCAAGTCTGAGGCCAGATTTGAACTCAGGTCCTCCTGACTCCAAGTCCAGGACTCTTTCCACTGCCCCATCTAGCTGCCCCTAATAACATTAACTCTTAAACAGAAAACACTTAATAAATGATAGTAAATGAGTAGGAAGAATCATTTAATTTTTTTTATATATTTTAACATTACATTTCCAGATTGCCTTCATTCCATGAGAGTTCTCTCATAACAAAGTAAACAATTGAGAAATCTAACAATACAGTGACTTTATTTGAAAGAGCATGCAATGTTCCATATATGCAGCACCACCCAGCCTCTCTATTTTTGAAGTTTTTTTTTAATTAAAAGAAATCTATTTTTTCTTCCTGCCACCCTCTTACCTTTGTGTTTATTGAATACTAGGCTATTTGCTTTTTTGTTGTTGTTGCTTTTGTTGTTTTTTGTTACATTTGTTTTTGTGTGTTGAATGCCCAATGTGTTTCACTGATCAGTCTCTATTTTTTAATGAAATTGTTAGAGAACTGCTGCTTTGTAGTATAGTTGAGATGTGGCACTGCCAGATTTCCTTCATTCCCTCGTTCCCTTATTTCCCTTGAGATTCTTGACCTTTTGTTCCTCCTTATAAATTTTGTTATTTTTTTTCTAGCTCTATAAAGTGATTCTTTGGTAGCTCAATTGGCATGACATTGAACAAGTAAATTAATTTATTTATATTATCATTTTTATTATATTGATTTGTCCTATCCTGAGCAATTAGTGTTTTTCCAATTATTTGGTCTATCTTTATTTCTGTAAACAGTGGTTTGTAGTTTTGTTTATATAGATCTTGTATACATCATGGTAGGTAGACTTACAAATGTTTTATACATTACCTAGCTATTTTAAACAATTTCTTAATCTCTTCCTGCTGGTTTTTATTGGTATCATATAGAAATGCTGATGATTTAGATGGATTCATTTTATAGCCTATAATTTTGCTGATGTTTTAATTGTTTAATTGTGTCAGTTAATTTTCTAGTTGATTCTTTAGGGTTCTTTAACCATCATATCATCAGCAAAAGGTGATAATTTGTTTCTTTCTTACCTTTGGTTATTCTCTCAATTTCTTGACATCTATTCAATAGAAGACAAGAGCAGGAATAATCAAAATAAACAAACAGACATGGCTCACACTCTCCCACCAGTGCACAAAATGTCCATGGGGTAGAGTGGGTACAAGCATTGAAACCCATCTGCCGATGGACAATTCTGGAAAGCAGGATTTGTAGTCTTGAGTCTCTTTAAAGAATAATCTGCTCTACGTATTACCTGCTGTCTGTCCTCTGAATGCTCCTCACAGCTTTCTTGCTGTTGCCTCTCTGTTGCACTTGGGACAATTTAAGCCATGCCAGGTTATTTTAGCTTTCAACCTTATGCTACAGCATTGAGTGCTACACTCTTTCATAAATGAGCAATTTTCTTAAGCTATATAGAATTGCCTAGCTTCTCAGATCTCTTCTGGGTCGCTCCCAAAAGCTGTAGATACTAAGAGAGTGATGCAACTTTTCCCAGTCATTTCTTCAAATAGCAGGGCATCTGTTTTTTCTGTTCTCACACCTCTTCTCATAGTCAAACAGATGCAAAACCTCTTTCCCCATCTGTTTCTCTTTCTCTCAAACCAAGGAGGGCAGCAGAGGGCAACACGGGCATTCCTGAGGTGGCGCTGTAGAGCAACAAGCTTGGACTGCTCTCTATATTTCTCCCAGTGAGTTCTCTGTTCTCTCAGCCCTCGGCCATCTTCTCTAAGAATTGGGCCTTCCTAGGGGCAGCTAGGTGGTGCAGTGGATAGAGTACTGGCCCTGAAGTCAGGAGGACCTGAGTTCAAATACAGGCTCAGACTCATGATACTCTCTAGCTATGTGACCCTGGGCAAGTCACTTAACCCTGAGTGCCTTGCAAAAAAGAAAAAAAAATTATGGGGGCAGCTAGGTGGTTCAGTGGATAGAGCACTGGCCCTGGAGTCAGGATGACCCGAGTTCAAATGTGTCCTCAGACACTTGATACTTACTATCTGTGTGACCCTGGGCAAGTCACTTAACCCTGATTGCCTCACCAAAAAGGAAAAAAAAAAGAATTGGACCTTCTTTCTCCACCTATTCCTGCACTCATATTTCCCTCCTGCTTCTGTTTTCACCTGGTCTTCTCCTACCCCACCGATCTCCTACTTATTTCTAGCACTTTTAATCCTTCAACTCAGTGCTATCTCAGAAAAAATAACCCATCTTTAATTTATTACGTGAAATTCAAAAGATTCACCTTTCTGTCAGGTATGACCCTAGACAGTTCTATATAATCTAATAGCACCCAACAGTTATTTGATCGATAATTTCTCAGTTACATCCTTTAGAACTCTGATGCTATACTTAAAAGTTAGAGAGACTGGAATTCAAATCCTGCCTCAGCTACTAATTAGCTAACAGGCCCAGGCAAATTACTTACCCTCTCTTTGCCTCAGTTTCCTCACCCATAAAATTAGGGGTTTGGAATCCATTGCCTCTAAGGTCCCATTCCACTCTAATCTGTTATTTCTATGATCCTTTGCCCTCCTAAGACATGTTGATGGACAACAATGCCTGGTAGCCATCATTGCCTCCTTCATTTCTTTGCCTTTAAAGAGGTCTTCTACATACCTTCATCTGAAGGGTAGTTCTCTTTCTGGTCATCAGAATAGTCTGTATTTCTCCTCAACATTTTATATGAGATGAGGGGCTTCTCAAGTTATTTTTGTCAGTTTTTCTTAAACATGAGGTCTTTTTCTCCCCCTTTTAGCAGCCAAGATATTCACACATGAAAGGGGCAGTACCTTAAATAGGTCATAAGAAGTACAACCAACTACTTGTTTCTGGCATTATTTGAAAGAACATTTGAGAGTTCTCTAAATGTTCCTTTTTTAATTCCTTGATTTGGGGAATGCTGCCAGGAATGTGGATTCCTTGTTCTATTGTTTTCCCATTTTGCGTGGTCTTACTAGTTATTTTATGCATATACACAAAAACCCTTGTGTTTCTTAACGCAAAGGCTAAGCCTTGTTAGCTTTCTCTTGGCAGGCACAGTTCTTTTTAGTGGAGGAAATAATAAATCTAAATTCAAAGAAAAATGCAGTTTGACAGCTCTGAGGTTGGTACCTCACACCTGTCAGATTGGCTAATACGATGGAAAAGGAAAATGACAGATGTTGAAGGGGATGTGGAAAAATTGGGACATTACTGCACCGTTGGTGGAGTTGTGAACTGATCCAGTCTTTCTAGAGAGCATTTTGGAATTATGCCCAAAGGGCTATAAAACTGTGGATCCCCTGATTCCATGCCTTCGCCCATGCTGTCTCCTGTTCTTGCTATGCCTTCTTTCATTCACTTCTTAGACTTCTTTTGAGATTCAAGTAAAGTCCCCCTTCTGTAAGAGGCTTTTCCAAGTCCATTCCCTCCCTGCTGGCCCCCTGCCATCTGTTAATGCCTATCCTTTCAGATTATCTTCTATCTGTTCTGTATATATTTTGTATATAATTAGTTATTTACATGTTGTCTCTCCCTATTAGAATGTATGTTCCTTCATGGCAGAGACTTATCTGTTTATGTATCCCAGTGCTTCACATAGTACCTGGCTAAACATTTAATGAATGCTTGTTGACTAGAATCAGTATTATATGAAACCCAGATTTTATGAATTGGCAGTATTTGTTATCCTGGAGTGAAGATAAGCTGGTAATGTTCCTAGACAGGAGCAATAAAAGGTCTAAGAGTCTCTAAATTTGTAAATTATAATTAATTATTTCTAATAACTTTCCATCACATGTATTACTATATGCACAGATTCTGAGTAAGATTAAGAAAGGAGTATTAAGATTATATAAGAATACTAGGGGAGAACACATTTCTTTTTTGTTTTTCTGGTGAACTCTGAGCCAGCTGATCTAAGATTTGAGTTATCTGCTGAATAGATAAGCAACCTGTTTTATTCTCTTGATATTGACAATTTAGACTTTCCTCAAAGCTACTACTTCCCCCTTCAGCCTCTAGGCTCTCCACCTCCACTCTTATCTGCTGTCTGATTAATCTTCCTAATGAACAGGTCTGATCCTGTTACTCCAAGTTTAGAATGTTTCAATGTTCCCTTGAAATTCAAAGCCCTTTAAAATGTGGCCCTAAACTACTGATTCATCTTCTTTTTACTGTTTCCTTTTACATATTCTGTGCTTCAGCCAAACTTCTCCCATATAAAATTGCCTATCTCCATACTTTTGTTTACACACTGAATATCTGGGAGAATGAGAATTCTTCTCTCCCTTCCTGTTGACCAGGGTCTCATTGAAATACTGTTAATTAATGAAGCTTTCCCTTTTTCCCTCCATCAGGAAATGATCCTTTCCTTATCTAATCTCACAGTGTTTTTGTATTCTTTTTATACTGCATGTCTTGAAAGTCTTAGTGTAGTTTTAAACCTAGTACAAGACTTTTTGGGACACCCTGTATTTGTATCCTTTTGAAAAATATTATATTTATCTTGTACATGTCTTATCACCCATATTAGCTTATGGCCTATCTTAACTAATCTTTATATCTTAACTAGTATTTGTCACAGTGCTGTAGAAGCATGTAAAAGCATATTTGTTGAGTAAAATTATTTAATCCTTCTGTTTTTCCTGGCACTTAGTAATTGCTTTGTACATGGTAGGAATTTAAGAAATAAACATTGAATGAATGAATGAGGAGGCTACAGGCCCTGGAAGTCTAAGCATTAAATTAAGAGATGCAGATAGCATTTGAAGTAGAATTCGAAATGACCAAGAAGACTATAGGACTAACAAAAATTAAAACCAGTTTTTAAAAGATTGAAAGAATCAATAAACCTTTTAGCTACCTTGATTAAAATGACTCTAACAAGATTAGGTCATTTGCAGAAGTCACTCAGACTTGATTTATATGAAACCTGTTTCCCCTCCCTTCTCTTCAGTTTTCAGAATGAAGGTAATGAAGCTTATCATCTATCAACATCTTAGAGTTGTTCAATATTAATAAGCCAGGGACCTGAATTACTGTTTATACAATGTCAGCATATATATAGAAAGGACTGTTATTTTACTTTCCTTTGGGGGGCCATATAGTGTTTCTGTATTTTGGAACTCCTTTTCCATCCATTCACAAAAAAAAAAGTCAGAAAGCATAAAGCAAGTTATAATGTGTTTTATTGATTTGTCTACTTGGTTTATTTTTGTAGGATTTGAAATTTCCTGAGAAATAATCTTATTTTATAATAAGACACCATGTGTAGTTTTGCACACATTTTGGACTGAGTGTGTCTGAACTGGAAGACCCTTTACAGAACTTGAGCAATAAAAAACTTAGTTTGTTATGAAATGTTTCTTTGGCAGCCACATGGATCCATCTGGTAGATAAAAGCTGTTTTCTTTCTTCAGTTTGTTTTTCTGTTTGTTCCCATAGTTTCGTTTATATTGATTTTATTTTATACCCTAGCAAACCTTGAGCCACAAATAGCATGGAATATTGGACAGAGGCCTTGGAATCAGGAAGACCTGGGTTCTGTTTTAGCCTCTGACACATACTAGTCCTATGGTCATGGGCAATTCATTCTATGCAAGATTTTAACTATGGAGTAGTTGCAAATACACACATATCTATATCTATATTACATATGGATATAATATAGATATATACACACATATATGCATGTATGTGTATGTACACACACACATACACATGTATATGTATATGTGTGTGTGTATACACATATATATGTGTATATATATATATGCACATATGTCTCAATAGATCTTCTATGATGGAAATTCCCTAAACCAAATGGAGTTGCAAGTCTGGACCAAAAACATGTTGAACCATGATAATAATCTAGGCTTTCCAGATGAAGTCTGAAGAGGTCAAAGTACACTAGAACTCTCATATAATCTACCTTTTTCAATGAAGTTTTAAATCATGTTTTGGCTCTTAATTCATGGAGCTTGCATTTCATAAAAACTCCAAAGTATTTTTCAGATGAAATATAGATAAGCCATTCAGACCAGAGTACTTTTGGGGGGAGCAGGAATAAAGTAGAAGCAGGTTTTAATTCAGATCCTAGATCTACTCTTACTATCTATTTAACCCTGGGCAAGCCATTCAATACCTCTAACTCTTGGTTTCCTTTTTTGCAAATTGAGGGAGTTAGACTAGATGCCCTTTGAGATTCCTCATACTTCTAGATCTATTTTTTTATGATGCTTCCAAGATTTTTCAAAGTTTAGAACTCATGTCTAGATTTTCAAGTGAAAAGGAATGCCTTAAAAGTAGTTAAAACATATTTAAACTTCAAATTAATTTCTAATTTGCCTATTTCTGTTTATCTTTATCATTTCTGATCATTTGCTGTGTGTGTATGTGACTGTCTGTAGAAGGAAGGAAAAAGGGGGAAAAACTAAAATAAATTCACATAATGAGAGAAGATATGACCTCTTTTCCTATGTATGGTAATATTGGGACTTGAGTTAACCTTGTGATTCATATGTATGATTTCTCATCCCCAAAACAAATGGAACAGTACAATAATACTTAAAAATATATGTTAGGGATTCAAATTGGAAGGCATGTTATTGCAAAGTTGTTTTATTAGCATCATGGCCTTTAATAATAGTAAACAATCTTAATCCATTAAAATTTTTCTTAATATAAGAAAGGTTTTCAGATATCAAGCTAGGTGCTTCTTTTTAACAAAATAAAAACATTTAGTGAGACTCTTGCTGGTGTATAACTGTACTATTTTCTACTAACACTTTATTAGCTTTGAATTTAAACTTTATTCACTTTGAAGTTAGAATAACCATTCTAGTTGTTTTCTTGTTTATTTTCTTCATAGTGCTGAGAGAGTAGATACTATTTTAAGTAAAGTTTGGCACAGTCAGCCAAATATTTTGAACTATAAGCAATTCCTATAATTCTTTGCTTTCTGATCTTTAAGGAACACACTGGTGGAAAAGAACTAGTTTCAAAACTCTTTGTTCTGTTACTATTGGCACCACAGAGCACCTCCCATATTTGAAAACCTAATTATGGTGATACCTCATGGTAAAATTGTATGCTACTCTTCTTCCAGACACGAAAATTAAATGGTGGAATTTCTATTCACATACAGAGCACCAGAACAGAACAAACCCTGTTATTTCCCTACATGAAAAATGAATGTTATTGGAGAACATTGACAGTCACTACAGAAGACACATAGATTGGAAAAAACTAAAGTAGTTTTTTTCCACCCCCTAGGAAGATAAAGCACTATAATTGTCAGTTAAATTTGGAGGGTCTAATGCTAGTGGCTGAGACTTTGCTTAATGGTTAAATAAAATATGTTGCATTGGGCGTCAGATTCTTCTTCAAGGGAGAATTTGTCCTGATAGGTAGATATTGTAGCTAGGTAATGTATAGAAATGCTTTTTATATGTTTGAACGCATTCTAAAAAAAGAGCTGAGAACTATTTGTCCAGGAGCCCTAAATAGCTTTATTTATTTAATTTTCAAATTATGTGGAGTATTCACTTTCAAAGATGGGAATTTTTTCTTTATTCTCAAATAGCAGTTGATAATCCTTCATTTTACAGTTCTGCTAATTATATATCAAGAGCTTTGACTTTATTGACCCTCGACTAAAAGATTGAAAGGAGATTTAAAAAAAATCATAGATTTGCCTAAGGAAAGAAGTATCTGCAAAGAGACCAGAAAGGAATGATTTATTAAATATGTCAAGTGTTTTTCAGTTTTCTAAATGCAATCTATCCTCCTGTCTTCATACCTTTCAATTATTGACCCAGATCACCTTCCATCTTTGATACCTTGTATAAGATATGTGTATTGATGGGCTCACTCAATGAGCTGCACATCTAACTGCATCTCATAGTACCTTTTTTTTTCTTTTTGGTGAGGCAATCGGGGTTAAGTGACTTGCCCAGGGTCACACAGCTAGTAAGTATCAAGTATCTGAGGTCACATTTGAACTCAGGTCCTCCTGACTCCAAGGCTGGAGCTCTATCTACTGTGCCATCTAGCTGCCCCAATAGTTTACTTTCTAATAGTGAAAAAAACATGTGCACACGCACACATTCAGACAAATGTAACCTGTTTTGCCAGCTAAAGTTGGAGGTGGTTAGTATAATTGGCAAACCAACTAGTGCTCCCTCCTATTTAATGCTGCCACCTCTGCTTAGGAACATGAGCTGAGTTACTCTTTCCCAATTCCTCCCTTAGTTGGCCTTTGGAGAGTGTGACATTTCCTTAGTCAATGCTTTCACTCTGTCCTTCTCTTTCCCAGATAGACCAACTTTGAAAGGAAAATGGAAGGAGTGAATTTTGCTGTGACTCTTTCTTCTTGTTCACTCACCTTCGTCCCAGTGCCAATAATGACCATTGATTCATTTTAGTCTGAGAACAGAAAACAAACTCCACCCCACCCCCTCAAATTCCTAGATCCAACTTTTTTTCTACTTCAGGATGTTTATCCAATATTAATAAATCAAAACTCATAGAGATTTTCTCATTTGGATAAAGCCCCAACCAAGAGAAAGACTGGCACTTAAAAATATATGTATATGTATATACATCTGTATAGCAAAAGCCATTCATTGGCCCCTTAATCTCTGCCTCCTTTTTCCCGATAATGAATCACCAGGAATTACCTATCTTACACATTCAAACTACTTAAACAGAATTTTAACAGTCCCTGAGTTAACTTTTGGAATCAAATTCTGCCATACAAAAGAGGGAAGGAGCAGTCTGGTATTATTATCTTAAGTGGAATGTCAGATACCCCATCTCCCTCTGGCCACCAAAATCCTGAAAGTGGAGGCAGCCTGCAATGACTTTTCTCCAAAAGCCTACTACAAAAGCTTTATACATATAAAGCAAACACAAGATAATCTTACTAGGGAAGGCACTAACAGATGGGGGACTTATATGGGGAATGTGCTTGAACCCAGCTTTTGAAAGTAGGAATTTAAAAAGAGGGGAGGAGGGATTATATTCCAGGTTGTGGGGTATCACCAGTATAAAGGCATATGGATAGGTGATGGAATATTATAAGGAATAGCCAGAAGATCAAAAGATCTGAATTGTAGAATTTAAGAAGGAAATATTATGGAATGATATGTAAGAAGCCTGGGGAGGTAGTGATGAATTGTTCTTGCTGTGAAGAATTTAAAATGCCAAATAGAAAGGAATTTATATTTGATCTTAAAGGTAATAGGAAGCCTTTAGAGTTTATTGATGGGAGGAGGAAGAGTGGGTGGCAGGGTCAGATCTGTACTTTGAGAAAATCATTTTGGTGGTTGTGGGGAGGATGAATTTGGAGTAGAAACTTAAAGCATAAATATCAGTTAGAAAACTATTTATTACAATAGGCCAGAGGAGAGGTGATGAGGACCTGAGGTATGGTGGGAGCTGTGCAAGTGGAGAGGAGAGGACATAATGTTTTTGGTTAAAAATGACAAGACATGGCAGCTGATTGGATATATGAATAAGAGTTGAAGGAAAATCTGTAAGTTTGGGAAAAGCAGTGGATTTTCAGGAAAGATTCCATCTTGGACATGTTGGATTTGAGATAGAATTTCCACTTTAAAATGGCCACTAGGAGTTGGTACTGTGGGGTTGGGGTTCAAAAGAATGACTAGGGCTAGAGTAATCCTTATAGAGATGTTATTTGAACCGATGGAAGCCAATGAAGTCAACAAGCGAGTGTCAAGGGAAAAAAAAAAAGAACCCAGAATAGAACTTTGGGTGTAAACTCTCAATTAAGTTGTGTGACATGGATGATGATGGATGATGACCCATCACTGGAAACTGAGGAGTGGTCAGAGAGGAGTGAGGCCAAAGGAGATCACAGTGTCTTGAAAACCCAGAGAGAAGAGAGTATCCAGAAGAAGGTGGTCAATAGTGTCAAATGTTGCAGAGAGGTCAAGAAGGATGAGAACTAAGAAAGGATCAATAAGGGCTGCTAATTAATGGATCACTTGTAACAAAGTTAGTTATAGGGTAAGGTGAACTTTTGTTCGGGACTTAGGGTTTCCAATAGATCAATGAGGAGGGAGAACTTTCCAGGAATAGGGGTTAGTCAATTCAAAAACATGGAGCTGGGAAATCTAATATAATAATAACAATAACGATAACTGATACTAATATGGAACTTTAAGGTTTGTGAGGCACTTTATATATATTATCTCATTTCATAGACTTATACTTATATATTTACAGGAGAAAGAGACCTTAAAGGTCATCTAATTCATTCCTTCATTTTATAGAGGAGGAAACTCAGAGCCTAGAGATATGAAATGTTTTACTCGAGATCACACAAGGTGATTAGTGTCAGAGGTATCATTGCTGTATCTGCTGTATCTCACTGCCTTTCAAAAATAGTCTTGTGTTACCCTTTTATAGAAGAGGAATCTGAGGCTAATTGAGACTAAATAACTTATTCGGGGTGATACAGTAATTGTCTGAGGTAGGATTACTGACTCCAAGTCTGGCACTTAATCAGTAAACGGTTTTTTAAAAGAGCGTTCCATGTGCCAGGCATTATACTAGATGCTAGAAAATACAATAGACAATACATGAAACAGTCCTGTCCTCAAGGAGCATACACATTATTAGGGGAAAGAACACGTACCCAAATAAGTAAGGACAAAATATGTGCGCGAAAAAATGTGAGTTAATTTTGAGGAGTCACTAGCATCTGTTGCGGGTGGGGTAGGGCTTGGGAAAGGTTTCATGTATAATGTAATATTTGAGCTAAACGGGGAAGAAAACTGGGAATTCTAAGAGGTGGATGTGAAGGGAGTACATTCTGGGGCTGGTAATAGTTTGTGCAAGGGCAAAGAAATGGTAAGTGGTGTGTCATGTATGAGAAACAGCTAGAAAGCCATTTGTCTGGACTTTATGTAGAATGTGGACAGTGAGGTGGTGCAGTGGATAGAGCACTGGCCCTGGAGTCAGGAAGACCTGAGTTCAAATCCAGCCTCAGACACTAGCTGTATGACCCGGGGCAAGATACTTAACCCTCTTTACCTGTTTCACATTTGTAAAAGGGGCTTATAATCAAAGAGGGGAGAAAACAAGCAAACAAATATGAACAAATAAGCTATATGCAAGATTTCCCAGCTCCATGTTTTTGAATTGATTAACCCCAATGCCTGGATCTATTGGATCTGTTGGCTCCTCCTCATTGATCTATTGGAAACCCTAAGTCCTGAACAAAAGTTCACCTTACCCTATAACTAACTTTGTTACAAGTGATCCATTAATTAGCAGCCCTTAATGATCCTTTCTTAGTCCTCATCCTTCTTGACCTCTCTGCAACATTTGACACTATTGACCACCTTCTTCTGGATACTCTCTTCTCTCTGGGTTTTCAAGACACTGTGATCTCCTTTGGCCTCCCTCCTCTCTGACCACTCCTCAGTTTCTAGTAATAATCATCATCCATGTCATACAACTTAATTGAGAGTGTACACCCAAATAAGCTATATGCAAGATAAATTAGAATTAAGAGGGGTTGGGAGAAGCAACCTGTAGGAGGTGAGATGTTAGTTGGGATTTGAAAGAAGCTAGGGAAGCCAGTAGACAGAGATGAGGAGGAAGAGCATTCCAGGCATGAGAAATCTGAGAAGATGCCCAGAGTCCATAGATAGCATATCTTGTTGAAGAAGTATCAGGGAGGCCAGTGTCACTGGATTTAAGAATATGTGCTTGGGAGTAAGGTATAAGAAAACTGGAAAGGTGGGGGAGGGGG